>NC_084599.1:36281254-36331254 GCF_033807715.1 Cololabis saira
TCTTAAAAAAATCTTTGAAAGTACTTGGAAGCATATTTGCAAGATAAGTGCATTTGTAAATGAAAGCACATGTGAAGCTTCATTTGCTTATGACTTGAAATCTATTACGCATTTAATAATTGACGGTTTTAACATAGAGAATGTCTGATTGAGGCTGGTTTTTCATTATTTCGGTGGGTTTTACGTCACGTTTTGGCTGGAACCTGTCAGCCAGATCTGGCAACCTCGACCTCAGCGCTGGATTTCTTAGTCGGCGTAGTCTCGAGACGACGCAAGCAAATAGGAGTAAATGTAAATTTGTGTTCAAAGTGTGTGAATTGTCTTTTTGGTCTTAAATTTAGTTTGAAAACGGTATTAAATAGTCTTAAATTTAACTTTGTCAAACCCGTAGACACCCTGCTCCACACCTTCTCCTCCTCGTCCTCCATAAACTTCTCCCTTCCCTTCGTGCCACGTGTCTCGAGCTGTGTGTCGTGTCACCGAGCCTCTGTGTGTGCAAATGTTTGCGTGGTGTGTGTGTGTGTTTGTGTGTGTCGTCTGCGCTCACAGGTGTTGGAGCCGTATGCTTTCTGTCCTCCTGTGAAAGGGTTTGTTGTTGTGTTGGCTCGTGTGGGAGGCCTGGATTCAGCCGCTGCCGGCGCTGTCCTGCCTGCCCTCTCTCTCTGTCCCCGTGCCACCTACCTGTTTGTGGCGTACTCGCATTGTAGCGGGCCTGACACCGCTGTTTGTCGACAAAGTGAGAGGCAGAGCGTGGGTAATTGGTGACTTACACGCTTGTGGAAGGGGGAGAGGGAAAGGCCAACGGAGTTATGAAGAAACAGGATAAATGAGGAAGATGTTGCACAGAAGGGACTGCAGGAGGAAAACAGAATAAGTTATGAAGCCTGGAGATGAAAATGAGAAGAGAAGAGAAAAGACGACTGAACTTGAAGAAAGTGGAGGGATGGAAGGGAAGCCTGTAAAAGAAACCTCTGCAATTACAACTTTGAGGCTTTATGAATGTGATTTATAACTAAAGACGTCTGTTTTTTGTAGACGTTACAAATTAAGATGGGCAGTGTTGACTCTGGACTTCTGTTGAATCCTCAGCTGCTAACATTTCAAAGCACCGAATAGTTTCAGAGATGAGCACAACTGTGTCCACTGAGGTAATAATTAGTGTTTTGTTGAAGGTAATGAGAGTTACCTCGGCGTGACAAGGTCGGGGTGGCTGGATGTTTACATCTGCGAGGTTTGACAGCACCAGAGGCGAAATGACGCGTGATGTCTCCAGAATTACACAATGTTTTATTTCATCCAGTTGGTCCGACACAACCTGGGGAGCCTGTTGTACATTTTGCTGCTTTCAGCTTATGTTTGGTGAAGTTAACTCAGACGAGGAGTTCAGTTAACGGACGGAGACGGTAAAAGACATGAATGCCAATCCTGTTTCAAGATAACCTTGTTAACACAACGATAAAGTAAATCAGAATGGTTTTTGTTGAGAGAAATGAGCAACGTGGCTCTGATGGTACCGACCTTGCGGGGGGACTTGGGATGGGCGATATTTTACCGTTCACGATTTACCGTCAAAACAATTCCCCACGGTAAGAATTTGTCATCTCGCGGTAAAAATGATAAATTCCAATTGATGACGTTTTTGTGTAAAGCCTGATTTGTTCTGTGTTAAAAAGAAAGATAGAAAGAAATATATGAGCCTGAAAGAAAGAAAGAAAGAGAGAAAGAGAGAAAGAAAGAGAGATATGAGCCAGAAAGAAAGAAAGAAAGAAAGAAAGAGAAAGAAAGAAAGAAAGAAAGAAAGAAAGAAAGAAAGAAAGAAAGAAAGAAAGAAAGAAAGAAAGAAAGAAAGAAAGAAAGAAAGAAAGAAAGAAAGAAAGAAAGAAAGAAAGAAAGAAAGAAAGAAAGAAAGAAAGAAAGAAAGATATGAGCCTGAAAGAAAGAAAGAAAGAAAGAAAGAAAGAAAAAAGAAAGAAATGAGCCTGAAAGAAAGAAAGAAAGAAAGATATGAGCCTGAAACAAAGAAAGAAAGAAAGAAAGAAAGATATGAGCCTGAAACAAAGAAAGAAAGAAAAAAAAGAAAGAAAGAAAGAAAGAAAGATATGAGCCTGAAAGAAAGAAAGAAAGAAAAAAAAGAAAGAAAGAAATAAAGAAAGAAATGAGCCTGAAATAAAGAAAGAAAGAAAGAAATAAATAAAGAAAGATAGATATGAGCTTGAAAGAAAGAAAGAAAGAAATAAATGAGCCTGAAAGAAAGAAAGAAAGAAAGAAAGAAAGAAAGAAAGAAAGAAAGAAAGAAAGAAAGAAAGAAAGAAAGAAAGAAAGAAAGAAAGAAAGAAAGAAAGAAAGAAAGAAAGAAAGAAAGAAAGAAAGAAAGAAAGAAATGAGCCTAAAAAGAAAGAAAGAAAGAAAGAAAGAAAGAAATGAGCCTAAAAAGAAAGAAAGAAGGATAAATTCCCGTTGATGGCTTTTTTGTATTGGTATTTTTTTTTATCGTTATCGGGATAAATGCCAGAAATTATCGTGATACATTTTTTAGTCCATACCGCCCATCCCTAGGGGGGACATACTGGACCCGGGGGCCCTCGACCCGTTCCCTTTCCACCGCTCTGCAGGATTACAGTTGAGACGTGGCAGAGTCTCTCAGAAACGGTCGAACTTCTGCTTCGGTGCCAGTGTCGGGTCGTGGGGAGATCTGATCACTGAGCTTCGTCATGTCGTCTTCTGTTTCTACGGTGGCCTTGTGGGGCCGTTTTTAAATTAATAATAAATTAAGAAAGAAAGAAAGAAAGAAAGAAAGAAAGAAAGAAAGAAAGAAAGATATGAGCCTGAAAGAAAGAAAGAAAGAAAGAAAGAAAAAAAAGAAAGAAATGAGCCTGAAAGAAAGAAAGAAAGAAAGAAAGAAAGAAAAAAAAAGAAAGAAATGAGCCTGAAAGAAAGAAAGAAAGAAAGAAAGATATGAGCCTGAAAGAAAGAAAGAAAGAAAGATATGAGCCTGAAAGAAAGAAAGAAAGAAAGAAAGATATGAGCCTGAAAGAAAGAAAGAAAGAAAGATATGAGCCTGAAAGAAAGAAAGAAAGAAAGAAAGAAAGAAAGATATGAGCCTGAAACAAAGAAAGAAAGAAAGAAAGATATGAGCCTGAAACAAAGAAAGAAAGAAAAAAAAGAAAGAAAGAAAGAAAGAAAGATATGAGCCTGAAAGAAAGAAAGAAAGAAAAAAAAGAAAGAAAGAAATAAAGAAAGAAATGAGCCTGAAATAAAGAAAGAAAGAAAGAAATAAATAAAGAAAGATAGATATGAGCTTGAAAGAAAGAAAGAAAGAAATAAATGAGCCTGAAAGAAAGAAAGAAAGAAAGAAAGAAAGAAAGAAAGAAAGAAAGAAAGAAAGAAAGAAAGAAAGAAAGAAAGAAGAAAGAAAGAAAGAAAGAAAGAAAGAAAGAAAGAAAGAAAGAAAGAAAGAAAGAAAGAAAGAAAGAAATGAGCCTAAAAGAAAGAAAGAAAGAAAGAAATGAGCCTAAAAAGAAAGAAAGAAGGATAAATTCCCGTTGATGGCTTTTTTGTATTGGTATTTTTTTTATCGTTATCGGGATAAATGCCAGAAATTATCGTGATACATTTTTTAGTCCATACCGCCCATCCCTAGGGGGGACATACTGGACCCGGGGGCCCTCGACCCGTTCCCTTTCCACCGCTCTGCAGGATTACAGTTGAGACGTGGCAGAGTCTCTCAGAAACGGTCGAACTTCTGCTTCGGTGCCAGTGTCGGGTCGTGGGGAGATCTGATCACTGAGCTTCGTCATGTCGTCTTCTGTTTCTACGGTGGCCTTGTGGGGCCGTTTTTAAATTAATAATAAATTAAATTAATCTAAGCCAATTAAATTGTGTTCCCTGCTGGTAGCTTCAAAATAGTATTATAATAATATTTAATCGCATTGCTTCAAGACATAACCTTGTTATGTCAAGTTCACATAAGCAACAATCAGTGATGGATAATCGATTAATAATGTTCATCACTAGTTTGGATGAAATTTTACCAGAGTTAATGGTAAAGGAAAAAATGCAGATATTTCTGAAAATGTTTGTTCCTTTTTAGCAGGAAACTGCATTCAAAAATAACAGCATTATGTGGGGAGGAACCGTAGGATCTGACCGTGGCGTACACCTCTCCACAAATGTCGCTGTCAGGTCGATGCCGAACGCAACACGTCTGATTAGTTCAGTTTCCTTCATGTTTCCTGCTATTACCACTTTCACGTTTTCAAGCCAAAGACGGATTGCTGCTATGTCGGTTTAAAAAGAGAATTGATCAGCTCTAACTCACAAAAGATCCTGTTTCCTCCCCTAAGTCTGAACTGCCCAAACTTCATCAATCAATCAATCAATCTTTATTTGTGTAGCACATTTAAACAACCAAGGTCGACCAAAGTGCTTCACACAAGTTTAAGAACAAATAAATACCAAAACAAACACGCTTGTTTTGTTGCAAACGCTCTTGAATTATGTTGTCTTTGCTTTATATCTTATGTCATCCTCTAATTTTATTGTATATTTTATTGTCTGTACTTTTTTTTAAAAGCCTCCTGTGGACAAGTGTTGTAAATTAGCATGTACAGTATGCTAAAACACTCAAACAGTGCATTTGGTTTGTCCTTTGTAATTGTGATGTCCATACCAAATAAAGAAATAATAATAATAATAACACAGTAATAATTAAACAACAAAGATTAAAAAATTACGAGTAAAAACCCCAATAAAATCCCAAATTGGTAAAAATGACATTAAAAGTGACTATTAGGTGCCAAATCCATCCTAAATAGATGCATCAAGGAAGTAAACGAAAGGAACCTCTTCACTGCAAGAAGCCGCACTTTGGTGGTCTTATTAACTTGTGACTGATATTTATTGATATTTATTGTTTTATTCTTTTTATTTCCTGTTTTAGTTTTTAAATGGAGTTTTAAAAAGTTTTTAGTTTGTACTCTGAGTGTCCTCTGAACAATAATTCCTATGTACCTTAACAAATGTACAATGGCAAAAAACTTTCTTATCTTCTTATCTTATCTAATTATAGATAACAGACAACTTGTGGTCCTAGACGCAGAAACGTGCATATTTGCTGCATAGAACCATAAATCAGACGTAACTGTTGAGTGGTCATCAACGACCAGTAGTTTTTAAGTGTGTTTTTTCTTTAAAATGCACTTAGTGAAAGAGAGTAATTAGTTCATTATGAAGTCTCATCAGTCTGAGTCCACAAGGATGCTGTTGGTGCCGCTCCGAGAATACGTGTATCATTCGTTCATTCATTTTTCAGAATAAAACCAAGAGTACGAAAATGGAAAAAACAACTAATTTTTCTCCGTATTTGTTTCCTAACTAAAACGAATAATAATGGAAAAACCAGATAACTCCTTTTCCCTTTTTATCCTATTTTGATCTGAAGCAAGTTCAGTAAAACAGAATTCACCCTCTCTACCGTTACTGCGAGGGCCCGCAAAACAAACATAATAACCGGACTTGAGGATCATTTAGATAAGATTGGACAGAATTTGGCGTTACGTTATCGTAACGTTAAATAATAATTATAATAATCATATTAATAATAGAAAATAAAGAAAGAAAAACATACCTGGAAAATCACACTAATTTCCTCCGTGGTCTTGTCGTCATATCCATTTTCCACATTTGCTAAATAATCTTCTGGTAAAGTTAGCTTTAACGCTAGGCAACTTCTGGTTCACTGAACTTGCTTCAGATCAAACGTAGATAAAACTGGAAACGGTCGTTATCCGTTTTTTCATTATTCATTTGAGCATAAAATTGAAAACTTAAAAAACGGGTCATTATCCATTATTTCATTTTAGTTAGGAAACGAATACGGCGAAAACAAGTTGTTTTTTAGTTTTCTTACTTTTGGTTTTATTTTGAAAAACGAATGAATGAATGATCCACAGATTTCTGAGTCTTAGTCCGAATCACGTTGCTCTTTGGTTCCCGTTTCCAGCCTGGTGAAAGGCCTTATTCATTAGATGGCTGTTACATGTGCATGAGGTTGTGTATGTCATGTTGTTGATCTCCACATGCCCAGTGGGTTAGGTAAGGGATAATGACATCAGTGGAAACCCTGGTTGAGTCTGCGAGGCCCGGAGTCGCTGCATGCTGCTCAGGTCTCTGATGTTTCCAGCTTTGAAGGAAACAAATAATGTTGTTTAGCTACAAAGCTGCAAGTTCATCCGAGTATAACGATTAAGATGAGAGTAGCACATGAAATCCACTCTCTAGTTTTTTCTTCAAATGTTTTTTGTTGATGTTTCTGTGTTTGTCTTTACCCCCATAAAAGTTGCACAATTAAAAGTATGAGTGTCAGAATAGGAAACACTATTACAAGTCTATAATGAATTACACAAAGGAAGCAGAGGGGAGCTGATGACAGCTAAGGAAAAATAATAATCTGGAAGCAGACACCGGATGGTTGTAAAGACAACTTTTAAACATGAGCTTTTCAAGTTCAATCTGCTGCTCACATACTGTAAGAAGCACGTTATCTCCATTGATTCCCTTATATGCTGGAGAAGACACTATAAGATCATTTGTATGCGGTTCACGGTCCATACAGCAAGCGTGAAGTATAGATCAGGACACACACAGCGACTGACCGGCTCGTGTGACCTCTTAGCCGAGCGCTATTGTTATCCACTTCAAAAGTTTTCATTTCAGCCTCAACTCATCACTTTATTCCTCTTTCTACTGCAATTTTTCACCTCCTCTCCCTCTCTCTCTCTCCGTCTCTTTTCTCTCTCTCTCTCTCTCTCTCTCTCTTCTCCGTCCTTCCTTTAGTCTCGCTGAATGTGTCTGGAGAAACCAGTGTTAGCGTGGGCACTTTCTGTCTAAGCCACAGCACACTAAAAAGCTCTCAGGGCAGAACCAAAGACCTTGACTGCTTTTTGAAGCAGGCTGTCGCTGTATAATCGGTTAGTTTCTCTCAGAGGAGGGTAGGAGGGGTGGGGGGGGGTGACATACACACCCACACACACACACACACACACACACACATGCAGTGTAAGAGTCAGGCAGCCCCTCATTACTGGGCAGAGCCCCGGTCCCCGAGGACTGGACCCGGCACCTAATCCTGTATTTGTTCTTGGGGACTGTATCTGTGATTCTCCATTGAATGGAATATTAAGCACCCGGGTCTTTTGTGGAGCGTGTAAGCCATTTGGCTCCACTCATCTATTATTTATCAGCCTGGCAAATATTTTATCAGCCTTAGCCTCGCATTGCCCACTCACATGTGAACACCACCCCCCCCCCCCACAATGAAGAAAAGATGGGTATGATTTCTTTTTTTCTTTTTAATTTATCTCCCTTTTACTTTTTGCCTCATTTGTTCTTAAACCTGGACAAGGACACGGGGATTTGTATTAATCTGAATTGGAGGAGCAAATATGTGAACTATTCCTGTGTAGTTTGCTCCAAGTTACCTTATCTGAGACGCGCTAGCCGCCGCCGCCGCTGCTGATGCCGATGCTGCTTCATCGCTTTGGAGATAACGAATAAAAGACGAGCCAGATCTAGATTTCCATCATAAATCATAATCTTGATTTGGTAGACTCCCTTTCTTGGGCCGGCTCCCCCAAGCCCGAGCGAAACCGGGGCCTGAGAAGAAGAAGAAAAAGGTAGAGAGACTCCTGTTTTCACTTTCAACCTGAGAGTAAATCATGCCGGTCGGGGGGCTCACCTTGAGGCCTGGTGGAGATAATTGGAGTTGGTTAGCGAGGTGTTCTGTGCCATTACCTCCTGGTACCAGCGAATGGCTGGGGCTTGTCTCGCACTCCCAGAGGAGGATCACACCAGCCTGTTGGCTCTCCCCTCTGCGCGCGTGTGTGTGTGTGTGTGTGTGTGTGTGTGTGTGTGTGTATGTAGATCAGCACATCGGTGACCTCTCCTCATCCTGATTTAATGGCCCCTCAACCATCGTGGCTCCGAAGGCAGGAGGGTGTGATACCTTTGATGGTCGCTTTTCCAACCAAGTGTTCCACTTTTCTCATTAATATTCATCGCATTGATTTATTTTCAGAATTAACCAAAAAAAAAAAGCAAACTGTTTGCCGGAGAATTAATCCTGACAGGAGCGTGGCGTTGTTGTTTCATTTGAAGACAGCAGGAAGCAGAAATATGCATATGCAGATACTCAGAGCAAGACACCAATTAAATGTTGATTAAGCCCTAAGTATTGTGGGAGTTTGTGTAAAAGAGACAATAAGAAAAAAGAAGAAAAAAAAAGCATTGCTCTGTGTGTGTTTTTGCTCTTTTTTTCTTTTATAACTGGCTGATATGAAAAATGGATGCAGTTAAAGAAACGCGCGCGATACCCAAGCGCGTGCATGTTTTTATTTATGTATTTTTTTATGTATTTTTTTTTAGCTTTTCACATGTCCAGGCCTTAAATGAGGGGTGTGGCCCATCCCGCTCCCTCTCTGGTCCTCCGGCAGCGGTTGTTTTCAGCAGCCACGCTCACCCGCTTTTGGCCGGTCAATTGTGACGCCGTGTGTGTCAGCGAGCAGGGGGTCTCTGGGTAGTTGTTTGTGTGTGATAGTGTGTGTCCGCTTCACACATCGACTGTGAAGCTGCAGCGGTATAACAGTGGCTGCTGCTCCGGGGTCCCCGCGGTATTGGCCTAGCCCGCAGTCTCTCTTGGCTAACTCATGTTTCATTCTTTGGCAATTTGCCCTAATGAAGTCCCGCAGGAGCCCCTCAGACCTCTGTTCTCTTTCCATATTTAATCATGTTATTTTAATCTGGGGGATGAGCTAACGCCTCTGTCTCCCGCTCTGCCTGTGTGTCTGCGTGTGCGCTGCAGGTCATTACTGTAGCCGGGTTTCCACGAGACGGGATGTCAAAAGGGGGATGCCGGCTCTAAGACAATGGCAGACAGTGACTTTAATTCTGTGTGTGATATTTGTTTGACAATTTAAAAAAAAAAAAGAAGGCGTCTTTGAACAGCAATGCCTTCCTCACGTGATTCCTTCTCATTATTTGCTAAAAAAAAAAGAGAAAGAGGTTAATTATTCCATATTTTTCTCTCTAATTCTCAGACACAGTTGGGTAATTTTGATTTTTATGGCTACTGTCAGCACTGTTTTGGCCTTCTTTGGGGTTTTTTTTTTGTTTAAATTCGTGCAGGTCACAGCACCATCCATACAAACTGACATTTATTTAAAAGCACTTAATTATGCACTTTTTCACACGTGTGTTCAACATAGTTCTGAATTCATACTTTTATTATGGATTGTCATATCTACTAGGGCATTTTTTTTAAGGTTTTTTGATGGCTTGTATCAGATAAATCATTACAGAAGACATGCTGAGTGTTTGTAAAGCAAATGTTAGATTTCTTTAGGTCTTTTCATGTCAGCGTTTCTCTCTTCTGTCGTGTTTCTGTCGCGAGGGTCAAGACGAGCTGCTGTCAGCCGCTTGATCTGCATCTCTCAGTCTGTTCTCCTCAGGAGGTTAAATGTTCATGAAAGCCACGAATGATGTGCAAGGGTAAAAAGATTCATTTTTCTGTTTTGCAACGGTGGAAAATAATCTGCTTTACAGGTACAAGACATCACCTCAGCCTGTTTTGATTTCCTTTGGTCCTCTCTGAGTTTGATGGTGCTGAAATAAGATGTTCACAAAGTCAGGAATGAGAAGGGAAGCAGTATATTGATGTCAAATATCACTTTTCCAAACTTTTGCAGATCTTTTTCCTCAGGTCTGCTTTTTCTTTTTGGAAGTGTGTTTTTCTTTGTTGTGGAAAGTTGAGTGCTGAGTTTCTCTCCTCTCTCTCTCTCTGTGTCGGCGTAGTTAACCGCGTGTGTCCACGGCGCGGCTGCTTTGCTCTTCCCGATGTACTGGCAGCACATCTTCATCCCCGTGCTGCCCCCGCATCTCCTGGACTACTGCTGGTAAGGCCAGCAAACACACGCCCCGCATCATCACAGAAAATAGTTTTCTTTTCTTCACCGCCACCGTCTCTTATCTCCCGGCCACTTTCCAAGTCGCACTCACGCCTGACGGTTTAGACGCGTAAACACGCGACACCACGAGCCTCGGTGTGAAAGTGCAGCCGCACATGTTCACACGTTCTCCCACTCGCTCTACACGTTGCTGCTCGTACTCCTGAGCTACGCCTCCTCAACGTAGTAGCGGCTGCGCATCACCTTGCTCTATATTTCATGCCGGCCCCACCGCGCTGCTCTCATCATCGCGGCTCTCTCAGGGGTTCATTACCTCCCGTCCGACGTGAATTCAACACATCTGAACGGTCTTGATTGAAACCGAGCGGAGAGCAGAAGCAACAGCTCGTCTGCAGATCTACATGCATCCAGGTCAACCTCCATCAGTGCATGTTTTGAGTACATGTGAGAAGCCAGGACATGTAAAAGGCTAGTTTTTTGTTGTTGTTTTAATTAAATCAGATGGCTCGTGCGGTACAGTAGAGCCCGGTGCTTCGCTGCGAGGGACGCACCGGCGTATAGAAGCTCTTCATCACTGACAGTGAAATGTGATTTCCAACACTCTGCAAAGACTCATCATTATCTTATTCGATAACGGGGTGTCCTTCATCCTCCAATTAGATAAGTAAATTACATTAGATGCTCCGCATGTGTTCATCTATGCCTGCACAGTCCATCAGAGCTTCTGAATGTCAGTGCTGAGCATTCATGAAGGAGAATGGAGCAGCTACAGGGCAGAACCGCAGGCCTGCTGTTTGCTTTTCTGTTGCTTTAAATTGATTACCAGCCTGTGGCTTCTGAATCACTCCAGCCGGGAATAAAACGAGCCAAAACCATCCCACTATTAACGACTTTGTGAAGCCAATCAGACAAGTGGTGTCTGTTAGTGGTTTTTGAGTATTTTAAAACTTTCTTTTCTTTTATCTGGACACATCCGCCCCACGGAATTGTAGGAAATGGTCAAATTTTTTGGTTAAACAGTAAAGAAAAACAGCTTTTTCATTATTATATTGTGTAATAACGTTGTAATAAATTAGCATCAGAACAATAATAGCGTTGTAGTATTTAAAACTGCCCCTTTTTACTTTGACACATTATTTTAAGGTTCATTTTAGGCCACTAATCACTTACAGTAAAGAGTGTTTGTGTCTTAATATTTGCGTAGTGGTCATAGTGGTAAAACGTAACTTTTCAGCAGTTCTGGTGCACATTTGTTACTTAACTGTATATTCTTCTGTATCCACCCCCCAGTCCCCCTTCATCCAGAAGCTTTTTCTCCAAGTTAATCATTGTATATTGACGTCGCTCACGTGGCTTTGTGATGTGCTCTTTTCATCCACAGTGCCCCCATGCCGTACTTTGTGGGAGTTCACCTCAGTCTGCTCGAGGTATGTTGGTAAATCTGTCGATACGCGATGCAATTAAATGAGTATGTACTTTATAGGTATGTATTATGCATGATGTGCATATGTATTTATGGCACTGCATGCGGATGCTACACATGCACAAACTCAAAGAAAGCTTCAGTAGGATAAGATCATGTTTACAATTAAATTCAAATACCGAACATTTACCGTCCAGGAGGTCACTTCATATGAACCCTTTCCATATAGATATTCAACTAATGCAGCATTTGGTCATCGTTAATTAGTTGTTTTATTAAAAAGATGATTGTTTTTATTTTAACCTCCAACTGTGGTTTTTTTTTTCTCCCTCGTTTAGCTGCTTTTATTATTGTTTGTTTGCATTCTGAAGCACAAATACAAAAGACAGAGAGAGAAAGCCAGAAAAAGCATCTGCAAACAAAGAGCTTTTCTACTTCATTGTTGAACCTCATGTTAGTCGTGGGGGGTGAGGGGGCGTGCATGTGTGTGTGTGTGCAGGCGAGCTATCATCATCAGTTCTGCTGCTGTGTGTGAATGCATGACGCAGTAACACACACATTTGCACTTGTGTGTAAATTTTAGTATGCAAGTGTTTGTACGTGTGTGTTTTTGTGTGTGTGATTGTGCACACACGCACAAAAAGCAATGCAAATGTGCATTTGCGCGCACGCGTGTGTGATACTTGCCTGACAGTTGCGGCAGTGGCAGTATTTATCACACTCTGCATCCGTGACAGACCTTCTTTCCGCCACTACATAATTAGTCCAGATCAGCATGTGAGCCTCCGCTGCACAGGCTGTCACAAAAGTGACAAACTAGAAATTCACACACTGTGCCACCTCCCTCCCTCCCTCATCCAGCCTCACCCCCCCCCCCACACCTGCCTGCATCCGCCTGCACTGTGCTGAAATAATTGTTGAATTTGTCGCCATCAGGATGCGCACGGCGCAGCGCAGCATCACCGTGTTGTTGTTGATGCATGAGGTTTTGGTGGAAAATGTTTCCACCGTCCAAATGTTTCCTCTCAGCATTGTTGTGAGTTTTGTGGGTGTGTAACCGTGTGTGTTACAGTTAAGATGTGCTCATATATAATATATATATTATTATATTATATATTATTATATATATTATACATATATAAATTCTTAATCATACAGCAGTGCTGGATTTAAATACAGCTGTTTGTTTATTTTTATTTATTTATATTTTAACTAAAGCTTCATGGCAGAAATGAGAGAAGCTTTGCAAACCGTTGATTGAAGATCTTAATTCTATATCATAAGTTGATGATCAGTGTTGGGAATAACAGCGTTAAAAATAGCAGTGTCGGGCCCCTCAGTGGGTTAAACAAGCGGCTCATGTACTGAGGCTACAGTCCTGCAGTGGTCGCAGGTTTGAATCCCGGCCTGCGCACCTTTGCTCCTGGAGCTTTCTCAAAAATGTTAGACCTTTTTTTTTTTTCTTCTTTTTTCCTTTTTTTCTTCTTTTTTTCTCTTTTTTTCTTTTTTCTTCTTTTTTTTCTTCTTTTTTTCCCCTTTTTTCTCTTTTCTTCCTTTTTTCCTTTCCTTTTTAACATTTTGACTTTTTTCTCGACATTTCGACTTTTTTTCTCAAGATTGTACTTCAACATTAATCTTGACATTTCGACTTTTTTCTTGAAATTTTGACTTTTTTTCTCGACATTTCGACTTTTTTTAGTCATTTTGACTTTTTTCTCGAGATTGTACTTCAACATTAATCTCGATATTTCGACTTTTTTCTCAACATTTCGACTTTTTTCTCAACATTTCAACTTTTTTCTCGAACTGCATAATGAAAAAATAATCTTCCCCCAGTTATAACTAATATAGATACATGCAGCATGTGTTGTCTTCATTCTAAGGCTTATACAAGACTTTTCATTTTTTGCGGCTCCAGACATATTTGTGTTTTTGTGTTTTTGGTCCAATATGGCTCTTTCAACATTTTGGGTTACCGACCCCTGAGTTAGATTAACCCTTACTGGGAAAAAATTACGGCGTTAGCTATTTTTAACGCCGTTATTCCAAAAACCGTTGATGATATATTCTCTTACTGGGAATAATATACAGAAAGCTGCTGGTGATATAAAGATTCATTAAGTTTATTGTTTTTAAAAAGTGTGCATGTCTTAAGATGCATGACACACTTCTAAAACATCTGTATTGCATATTCTTGAAGTACTCTCTTCCTCCTGCAGAGAGTACGCGGCCGGTCACTTGAGGACGTGGTCATCCTGAACGTGGACACAAACACCCTGGAGAGTCCGTTCGACGACCTGCACAACCTGCCCGGCGATGTGGTGAGACGTCCTCTACCTTTTATTGTCTCATTATGTACGACACACAGTAGGTTTGCCCCCATATCCCTCTCATAAACATACATTCTCTTGTCTTCCAATATACTCTCACGCTCATGTTCCTTCTAGCGTACACACACACTCACACACACACACACACGCACATCCAGAAACTTGTCAAAGTGCAGCTCTGTCCCCTCCCCACATCATTAATGACGGCAGTTCTGGCTCCTCAGATTGTGGCTGTCTAAAGTAAACTCCCGTTGCGTCGTATGACGCTTGAAGGCAAACAGCATTCCCCGACCATCAGAGGCTTGTGGGAAAATGTGCAACTCCCTTCCCTTCATCTCCATCCATTCTAATCATTATTTCACAAAGTCTCGCGTCTCTGCCTGCCCACTGGCACGTTTGTGAGCGCGAGAGATCGGAGGAGGGAACAAGGCAGGGAAAAGGAAAGAAAAGAAAAGGCAGAGATGGGTGGTTTTGTGTTGGGGGGGGGGGTGGGGGTTTGGTGGTGTGGGGGGGGGAGAAAGGGTCCAATTACCAGTGTGGGCAGAGAAGCCACCTGCCAGCGCATCGTCTCTTTAATTAATGGAGCACCGACACTGGTCAGTGCTACGGGAAGCATCACCATGGCGTCAGGGTCACTCACACATTTACACATATTCACAGCCGCACGTCCGCAACCGTGAAGGAGAAAAAAAGAAGAGAAGAAGAAAGAAAAGAAAGCGCCTCTCTTACTTGTAACCCCTGTTTCTGTCAAAGCAGGGATCTGTTTGTTTGCTCGGGCTTCACAGTGTGTATTAAAGCTCCTCGGTGAGGCTGCGTAGGCCCGGCCTCCGCCGACTACCGGACCCCATAACTCAGTCCCGGGTCCGGCCAGAGCTCCCACACGAGTGCCTCTTTTACTATCTTTTCTACACTTTTATTTTATTTCATTTTTCTGCAGACTTTGAATCCCGCCCGCCTTACTGCTTCCCTGACTGCTGGGGTTTTCGTGGCACCTGCCTGCCTCCCTCTCTCCCTCCCTCTCTCCCTCCCTCTCTCGCCGTACTTCCCGTCAGCCTGGATGTTTCTCGCACCCGCTGTTTGCTTCTCCTGCCTCTCTCGCCTGCATGCCTGTCTGGCTCCAGCTCCTTCTCCTCACCTCCTGCCTGATTGCTCCTGCACCGGGGGACTGAAGCCCTAAATTAAATTGCAAACTGAGTTTGTCATGAAAAGAGAAAGGGCTTTTGAAAAGCGACAGAAGCGGAGAGGAAAGCCTTTGTCTTTTGCGATGTGATAAATTAAGTGGTGGGCTCGGTGCCTTTTTTTTTTTTTTTTTGTGCTTTGATCTCCTACTCACCAATTTTTCCTGACTAATGACAGAACATAGCCCACATATCATGTCAAATTACAACACCTGAATCTGAAACTTCACTGGCATTAATATATTTATCACAACAAATCGTTGTTGTTGTTTTTATTACTATTCAGATTTTTTCTTTTCCTCCCTCCTGTCTCCTTTTATCTTCTCGTTCAAGCCAGAGGATTAATAACAAAGCGAGCAGGTACTAATTGAGAGGAATTCCAGGTCTCTTGTTAGTTTGCTTGTTAGTGATGAGGACACGCCACATGGCATTTGATGTTTACACACAATACAGTGTCTGAGGCTTCGTGCAACGTGTCGAGCTGGAGCCTGAGTTCCTGATTAACGCTGAGCAATTTCTCCGACTGGGGCCGAGCTGTTTCCGAGCTATTAAAACCACCTCCTCGTTCTTCTCGCCGTGGCACCGGCTACTCAACACCCCAGCTTTATTTAGAGTGATGCCCGGGCCCTGAGAGCCATCAGGTTTATGATTCCCCTCCCTCCGAAAGCCCGGCATCGCTGTGCATGAGCAGCTATGGAAAAAAGCATGAAAATGGATTAAAAAAAAAAAAAAAAGGTAAAAGCCACGGGGCAATTCTTGTGTGCAACTATGAAGGAAAACAAAAGCGCTTTGATGTTGATTTAAACAAACTCTTTTTCAGATCCACCTAATTACGGCCGCGCAGGCTGCGAGTACATGTGGACTTCATTACGAGGCCCGGCTGACCAGTGGCCGTGCTTTTAGCAGGTTCAGAGTTCACAGTTGTCCCGAATTAGCCGCCGTCTTTCACACAGGATCCCTACTCTCGCTCCACCAGTGCCCGCCCCTTAGCGCTGTTTTCCCACTATTTCACACATAATATTTCACATTTATTGACTATTACAGATACGGCTGAGCCAGTAGCGGTTCCGTTTAGCAGGAGAAGGAAAGGTCCTAATAGGAGAGTAATTGTTAACCGGTCACGAAGTCTTTTTCTTAGAGTTACGTTTGACTTTTTTCTTTTTTTTTTCATTTAAATCACGAATGTCACAAAATAAGGCAGAGTATTAATTGTGGGGTTTTTTTTCTACATTTTTAGACAGACAGCTAATTGATCACATCAGTATCTTTAGATGTATATATAGATTTAGATGTGTGTATATATATATATAGATATATATATATATCTATATATATATATATACGGTATATATATACGGTATATATATATATATATATATATATATATATATATATATATATATATATATATATATATATATATACCGTATATATATATATATATACCGTATATATATAGATATATATAATTTTATTTTTTTCTTCTCAGTTTTTTCTAAGAACAACAGCACAGATAAAGGAACTTCTTTGTTTTTTTAAGATAGTGTGTGTGTTTATTTTTTTTCCATGGTTATTTTAATAAATATGACGATATAATCAGAGAAATCGAGCTCTATTTAACATTTGCGTCGTACATTTTTGTCGGTGTTTGCATATCTAAAGACTTCTGAAGTCAAACTGCAAGTTTCAATAGTTTTATTCATTAATGTTAATCTACGAGAGAGCATGTTTGTGTCACGCGATAAATGTGTTGACAAGCACACGGAGGAGAAGTGTTTCCCCCCAGAAGATCATAGTATTTTTGTTTCCTTTTCCTGAGATCCACATTTCTTTTTCCGAGCAGAGAGATTGTGTTGATAAAGTTATAATTGACTTTTGGTTGGTGAAGTTGTTTACCTCGCTAGTCATTAAAAGTAACCCAAGAATAGCAAATTAGGAGTCTGTTAATTCTGAAAACAAACATTGTGTGACTGAATCAGATTTTTTGTGTGTGTGTATTTGATCCTGGCAATTGATCTGAAACCAGTGACGGGATTTTCTTTTCTTTTTTCATGTATTATTCTTTCTGTGCCACATATTCAAGGTGAGGTGCTACAGTGCAGCTTACATCTTTATTTTCAGATGCTCTGTCTCTCACATCACAACCTAATTCCTTCTATTCTCCTCTTTTCCGCCTCTCGCTGCTTTGCTGACACCGTGTACTTATACATTCTTAGCCCTGGTACATTTGATCATTTGTATTCCCAATCAAGGGGAGGATTTGCCGTGTACACTCCCACTTCCTGTATTTCAAGCATGCATTTGGAGGCCTACAAATGAATGAGGGGGTTGAGGTTGTGTCTGCGTGCCTCTCCTGAGATCACCTGGCACACTTAATCAAACATCGCAGCTTTAATTTGGTGTTCAGCTTCACGAGAACAACATCTACGTCGGCGGCGGCGACAGACGCACCGGCGGCACTCGCAGATCCACATAAGTCCCGCCAGGAATGGAGTGAACTTTTATCTACTCGGGGAGTTTTGGTTTGTCCACGACATCCCATCGATTTCACCCAGAGGTGAAGCCGAGTGTTATTTAGTCTTTTTTTTGCACCGGCGCATTACAGGTACAGCCACCAACAGTAAAGCTGCTCCGGCGCCGGGGATGCGGTCGCTCCACCTCAGTTGCACGCTGCACGCCGCCAGAAATGACCCAGACGAGTACGATAACAAGCTCCAAAACCAAGATTGTGTTTACTTTTCTCGAGCCTGTGTTTCGAGCAGCTCCAAATGTCAAAATACAAAAAAAAACCAACACTATTTCACAGGTTTGGGATTGTTTGAAACGGAGCTGAACTGTGCATCCCCTCTCACTCTGCCGTCAGCTGCCCTCCGTTCACTCGCGTGGACTTTAAAAGCTGCCCTTCGTTTCCACGTAGTCGTGCTACTGGCGGTTCACTCCGGATTAGAAGTCAAAAAGAGAGAGCAGCAACACCCACTGCGATAGTTATTGAAGCGAGAGATGACATTTAGCTATAGTTAATTATGTATGCAAAACTCAGCCGCTCAGCTGCTATGAGAGGTCAGCCTGACAAAGTAACCCCACACCGGGGAGAAACTCCCATTAAAACACACACACACACACAGTTCTTCCTCCCTTTTTCCTTCCCACTTTCCCATTTTGCCTGACGGGCACGTTGTGGTGTGTGAACCCGACAACCGATGAACAGTTATATTTTTCATGCCTTCCAATTTATGTGTTATTCTTTTTGTCTTTCCCTTTACTTTGCTAATTTAATGATGAGTTAAATAATTTTTTTTCCTCCCCGTTATACCGACTGAAAGTGAGTTGACTCTTATCAGCTTAAGTAATAATTCCTATTATCGTGCAGTTTTACAGTTTTACGGTCTGAAAATGGAGGTTAATTGAAAGAAAAAAGCTGTTCGGGATATCTAATATTTATTTTTAGTTGAATGAATGAATCAGGGTGATAGATTCCCAGTCTCATGCTCTCGGTGTGCATGTGTGCATGTGTGCATGTGTGCATGTGCAAGTGTTAAAAGTGTACTGTGTGTGTTCTCTGTGTGTCTTTGTTCAGATTTGTGTGTGTGTGTGTGTGTGTGTGTGTGCGTGTGTGTTTTTGTGTGTGCGCCATGTGTGTACAGTTCAGACTGCAGCACATCAAAAGAAAGTGGGAGATTTTCATAACTATTTTTTTTTCTTTGTAGTTCTTTAATTGCGTCCCCATGGCTTTCTTTCCCTGGACAGAATCTTAAACAAAACTCTCTTTTCGAGAAGAGAAAACACAACTTTTTATTCATTTTTTTTCTCTCCCTCTTTTCAACAGACGAGTGTCGGGGTCATTATTTGGTGGAGATTTGCCACGCTGTATTATTATTATTATTAATATTATTATTATTATTGTTTCGATTTCTTTATTCCAAATATATACTCAGGCTTTCTGAGTTGGTTTTTATCCTAAAACTGGATCGTAAATGTGATTTTTGTGGGTCAGCTTATTCGAAATGAGGACCGTGATTTATACAGTTTCATTTGTGATCCAATTCTTTTACGACTTTCTAGAAATGTTGCTTGTGTTTGTGCCCTGATGGAGTAATCACAGTTCTCTGACATTTTAAATAGATTTTTTTCCCCCCAGTACGACTTTAAATTTGAAAATTAAATTGTATGTTCATGATAGAGTGACTTTTTAATCATTTTTGCATCCCCAGACCTTCTTTGTGCACTCTCACGTAAGTGCTCGAGGTTAGAGGACAGAGCTTTTAAGTACAACAAGTCTGAAAATCGACTTCTCTATATCGAACTTTATTTAACCCGCTGAGACCCGAGGCACCCGCTGCACAAATGTGTACATAAACTTGTTGTTTACCGTGACCTGATGTTGCGTCAGCCGCCACTGGCTCGTTGCAATCCTCCAGACATGTGGTTCTCCCTAAACATGCTTCCTCGAGTTCTATTTTTAAAATCTACTGTACTTATTACAGGAAGTGTAACGATGCTTCTGTTAAATCCTCTTAAATGTTGTATCCTCCAGTGTTTGCACGGTAACACTTGCAGGTTCCGTAAACACCGGTCCGGCGGGGCCGGGGGGGGCGTTCTGAGTTTTGTTCTGAGTTTTTGCTGCATTTGCACCGTCGTATACGCACACGCTCCGACTGGGATACCTGGCGTAACGTGGCGCGGCATCATCCCTTCCATTCGGACGGGGATCATCGTTGCACCTGCTAATTACCATCTCCAGCTGGAGAGTTAAATGGAGATCTGTTCTATGTGTGACCTTTGACCCCGTGCTCTTTATGTGACACACTTCAAACCCTGTTTGGGGCTGTCTGGGCCGGGCCTTAATGAGGCCCCGTGTCTGCCCTCTGCGGGCTGCGCGCCTCGGATGCCCCGCTTTCATCCCCGACCATCTTCCCTTGATGTAAATTGAAAAGATCACAGCTATGGGGAGAAGACCTGTACTGGAAAGGCCTCTCTGCATAGATTATGAATATCATAACTCAACAGTTTTTTTTTTTTTATTCCTCCCTCCGCCGCCCACTCCCCTCTTCTGCCCCCCCCACCTTCCCCGTACAATGCTATAGTTCTAATTGGACCCAATGGGGGAGTCTCTGCTTTTGATCTCATCACCGCCACTGTGACTTTACACTAAAAAATGTCACTGCCAAATAGGGTTATCACCTGTAGAGCCTGGCCTTCCTCTGATGCCTGCACGCATCTCGTTAGCTTCACTCAAACCGCGGAAGTTAATTAGCTTGACAGAGCCATTATCGCGGAGGCATACCTGATGATCGCGGCGTAGGCGCCATATTCAAAATCCAATTACTAAATACAAGTATGTATTTTGCGTTGGGAATGTGAATGAGCTCGCTGCGGTGTGCGCGTGTGAGCTTTGATTTATATTAGCCACAACGATGTTCGCTCTCATGCACTACAGCTGCGAGTATTCGACGCTTCATATGTGACGATTTAATTAATCACTACATGTGACTAAAAGGAGTGTGTTTTTCTTTATTCTGCTGGAATCTAAACGTGAATCTTTGAGCCCGTTGCTCCGGCAGCCAGATCTTTGCAACACCGGGAAGCATCACACGAGTGATTGTGTCCCAGCCTCATTAAAAAGTGTTTGCCACTGGAGTGCTCTCAGCCGTTCAAAGCCGCGGCGCTGAACTCTGCAGTGTGCAGAGTAAACTCCGCTATCCCGTCTGCTCTGACAGTCTTTGGGGTACGGCCCCCCCCCCTTTCTCACTGACAACGCGTTCACTTTGATTCAACCCTCCCTCCAAAAGGAGCAAAAAAAAACAATAAAAAAACAATAAAAAAAACAGTGTAATGATTTGCAAGAATGAAAAATGAAAAAAGAATCGTGAAAATGCACATAAACATGAAATATTAATGCCAGAAAGGACTTTACATAAATATTAAAGCATTTAGCACAATGAGCGGATGAGGAGATGACACTTGTTAATTTAACAGTGATAAACTTTCTGTTTGATTCCTGGAGCATTTGCCCGTGGGAGAGGAATCAGCGCCGTTCATCTCGTCCCAGTTTAAGACCGCATTGCTTCCCTTTAAGTTGTCTCTCAGCTGAAGCTGCTTCTCTCGGGCCGTCCGCCGCTCGCACTTTACTTCTCCTCCCCGAACTTGTCCAGATAGGCTAATTGCAGAGTGTGAGATCAGTCTGACGCCGCGGCTCCGCAGTGGGAGAGCTGCGGCCCGCTCTGATTGAAATATTCCCCACCGAAATTACATCACACTGCAGAGACGACCCGGTGTGTCTCCACCGAACCGGAGGTTTTATTTTCGCTGTTCTCGTCTCCTACGTCGACCAGTTAGGCGTGTTTGCTCTGAAAATTCAGCCGTGGCCACTTGATGAAACCAAAACTGCTGAAAGCAGCAAAATTTTGCCTTAGACTGGTAGTCTGAACAAAAAGATTAACGCCGACCTTTAAAGATGATTTTGTCTACTTGAATCGTAAGAATGAATCATCCTTTGTGCCTTAAAATCATGATGCTTCCTTTGTTTCATCGTCATTCTGCATCGAGACGCCTCATGTAGGTTTTGACCAGTTTACATGCAACTGTTTAATAGGGATGGGCGGTATGGACTAAAAAATGTATCCCGATAATTTCTGGCATTTATCCCGATAACGATAAAAATTACGATAAAAAAAATACCAATTCAACTCCACCTTTTTAACTATAAATCTATCTCGCTCTCAGATCCGCCATGTTTGTTACACAAAAACGTATCAACGGGAATCTTTCTTTCTTTCTTTCTTTCTTTCTTTCTTTCTTTCTTTCTTTCTTTCTTTCTTTCTTTCTTTCTTTCTTTCTTTCTTTCTTTCTTTCTTTCTTTCTTTCTTTCTTTCTTTCTTTCTTTCTTTCTTTCTTTCTTTCTTTCTTTCTTTCTTTCTTTCTTTCTTTCTTTCTTTCTTTCTTTCTTTCTTTCTTTCTTTCTTTCTTTCTTTCTTTCTTTCTTTCTTTCTTTCTTTCTTTCTTTTCTTCTTTCTTTCTTTCTGGCTCATTTCCTTCCTTCTTTTCTCTCTTCCTTCCTTCCTTCCTTCCTTCCTTCCTTCCTTCCTTCCTTCCTTCCTTCCTTCCTTCCTTCCTTCCTTCCTTCCTTCCTTCCTTCCTTCCTTCACGTACGTTGTGCATGGATTTAACAAAGAACCATAAATCAGTTTTACACAAAAACGTCATCAATGGGAATTTATCATTTTTACCGTGAGATACAAATTCTTACCGTGGGGGAATTTTTTTGACGGTATATCGTGAACGGTAAAATATCGCCCATTCCTACTGTTTAATTAAATCTACTGAAATCTGGATAATTTCAGTCTTATTCTTGGTAACTTTGACGCTCAGTTTCAGTCCAGTTATTCACCTAGTTGGAAAGAACATGTTAACAAGCATTTAATGGGTTTTTCCCAAACATTTGGTGTTTACAGTTCTGTCCTTCGCGTCACAGACATTGACGAGCCAGATGATTGGCTGAGAGCGTCGGACACACACACTCCTGCACACACTGGGAGGATAGTTGCATCACAACATGATGCATTTATCTGAGGATCAATTGAACAGTG
This sequence comes from Cololabis saira, assembly GCF_033807715.1. NCBI lineage: Eukaryota > Metazoa > Chordata > Actinopteri > Beloniformes > Belonidae > Cololabis > Cololabis saira. The sequence goes on from NC_084599.1 coordinate 36,303,731, forward strand.
CTGAAAAATTGTGATGACTGGAAATGTTTTTCTCTGTTTCTGTATGTTTAGGATTCAATTATTGTCACTTCTGCAGGGAATGTTATTCTTTTATTCCAGTATATGCTTCTAAGTAGGGCTGGGGATCGATTCAAATGTCAAGAATCGATTCGATTCCGATTCTTAAGATTCAGAATCGATTATCAAGATTTGATTCGATCAGATTTGATTCGATCCTGATATTGATTTGGGTTAGTGTTATTAAAACAGTTTTTTGAGCTGATGCATGAATTATATGACTGTAGTTATGGAACATATTAATACTAGTATTATATTGAGATTAAACAGCAAGTATTGGCAGCTAATGATGCTGTAAGGACCAATCAGCTCCCAGAATGCTGATAGAACTGCTTTCAGAAACATCATGTGGGTCAGAATTATCAAACAGATCCAGGGAGGAAACAGAGATGGATGAAATCGGTTTTATTTTTTCCCACATTCCGTTTTTATTTGTTCCATTTTCAGTCTATTTTGGTTTTTAATTTTTGAGCATTTGGTTTTTAGCATTTTTTGCAAATGTAACCCCAAGACAGTTTATAAAGTAATGAAATATAGACAATTTATGCAATTATAACCTAACTCTTAATTAAAGCAATTAATGTTTTCATACCTTTAAACATATTTAAAGGCAGAAACATGGCACCAGTTATTCTCGTGTCCAACAAAACATTCATTTTTTGGGGATAAACAAAAAAATAACCAAAAGTTGTAATGTAATGATGAAAAAAAAAAAAATCGATCTTTAGACATATGAATCGATTTTTAGGAATTAATATGAGAATCGATTTAGAATTGGGAAATCGATTTTTTTCAACACAGGCCTACTTCTAAGATGTATATGATCCAAAAAAAAGTCACTAAAAAAACAACCTAAAGGAGTCATTGCACTAGATTTTTTCGTTAAAAATCCCAGCTCCAGCCGTCACGGCAGCCAGCAGTCCACTCCACCGCCGTAATCAAGACCTCCTGTGCAAGCCAATCAAACGTTGCGCTTTTGTGTGAAGCTGGCGCAGCCCACACAGCGAGAGCAGCAGTCTCTCACTACATGACATCACTACCGCATCTCTCACACTGCCGCAACACAGTCAGACCACTGCTGAGCAGGTGAGGAGAGCCTCTTGACAACTTCCTTCCCAGACTCCCCAGGGCCCAGTGGTGAATCTTTTGTCATCCTGAAACAAGCTTGAGCCTGCTGCTCCTCCATTCTCGCCTGGAGTCCTGGATGGAGAGCCAGGAGAAGGGAGGGTTGTGGGGTGGGGTGGGGGGGGAAATAATTAAAGACGTTTCATGTCAAGAATCCCTTTCTAGAGGGAGTCCAGGAGAGCCAAGATGGGAGGGGAAAACAGCAGGACTGGATGGGAGGAGAAGGAGAGCAGGACGGAGAAATAAAATAAAAAAGAAAAAGTTAATGGAGGGGGAGGAAGAGCAACCATGCAAGTTTCCATTTACTCTCCTCCGTCCCCTCCCCGCCCGCCGCCCCCCCCATGTGCTGCTCAATTAGCAAAGCAGCAGGTGCTCCCAGCAGCACAACAGATAAGCTCGGAGGGAAGGATGGAGAAGGATGGAGCTTTCCCCCCGTCCTCCCCTTTATTTGAGATGCCCTGCAAATGTGATACTTCACACCCAGAATGGGCTTGCTGTTTCCTCCACCAATTTCAGAGGTGATAATTTAACTTTTACCCCTCCATCTCTCTCCTCCCCGACTCCCAACCTCTGTCTCCATCACTTTCCACCTCCCCTCTCTCCCTCCATCCCTCCATCCCTCTCTCTCTCTCTGTCTCTCTGCCAGATGTCCTCTCTGAAGAGCAAGCTGAAGAAGCAGTCGACGGCGACGGGGAGCGGCGTGGCGAGGGCCTTCCTGAGAGCGCAGGCCGCTCTCTTCGGCTCCTACAGGGATGCCCTCCGATACAAGCCTGTAAGGACCCAGCATCAGTGGTTGCCACCGGTAACCAGTAGGGCTGTTCGATTAATCGATTTTAAATCGTAATCGCGATTATGTAATTAGAACGATGTTAAAACGTGAAAATCGTAAAATCGATTTTTCACTTTTTTTTTTTTTTTTTTTTTTTTTTTACCTTTTCTGCACACATATTAATGATTGATGGAAATACCTCTCAATACCTGCGACAAGTGCCCCATCGGAGAGGCTCTTTAGTGTAGGAGGGGGCGTTGTAACATGCCACCGGGCATCCCTCAAGCCAGATGCGGTAGACCGGCTCGTGTTCCTTGCAAAAAACTTGCAAATGTGAACAGCAAATGTAATGACTGACATTACACACCTCTACCTCCTTCATGGGTTGCATTATTATTTAGCATGCAAAGACCCAGTTTAGTTTAATTAGAAAATGTCTTGTTTTATTTAATTGGAAATATAACTTACTGTATGTTTGCAAGTGCTGATTTGCTGATTTTTTTTTTTTTTTCCAGAGATAAAACTTTATATTTTATTATATTTTTAAAAACTTTTTTTCAACTTATTTTACAGAGTTTTGCACTTTATTCATTCATTTTTGGTTTAATAAGAGCAAAGTTTGCACTTAAAGCCCAATGGGGCAAATGTTCAATAAAAAAACAGCATATTTGAAATAATTTCTTTGCCTTTTGTCAATTCACAAAATAATCGTAATCGTAATCGACAATCGGATTTTGAGAGAAAGAAATCAAGATTTTATTTTTGGGCAAAATCGAACAGCCCTAGTAACCAGTTAACAAGCAGTTATGACATTTACAACTCATAAAGACATGTCTGATGAGATTACACGGCAGCTGTTTCGTCACACGTCTCCTGCCAGATCAGCTTCAAACTTTCACATATATGAAAAATGTACCTGTGTGATTAATGAGATGAAAAGTAGAGCACTAAAATAAACTACCACCATGATGTATCCGTCCTCCTTGGGCTGGAGAAGTTGGTTTAGAGTTTGATAAATGAGGAGGACCTCAATTTTTTGTGTTTTTGTTTTCAGTTTTCTGTGTGATTTGTATTCGACAGCCCAATTAAGTGGAATTAATACGACTTAAAGCTTTCAAATTGACCCACAAGGGAGCTGTCTGTTGTCTTAATGTGTCAATTTCAGATAACAAGTGAAACATTTACAAGTACTTGTGCTCGGCAAGGTCGCGGTACGTCTTCATGTGTGGAAACAGACGTATTTAGTCTCAGAGATCCGATTTGAGGTTCAATAAGTCAAACTTCAGGTGCGTGTGTTCAGACGGAGGCTGGACTGAGGGGTAAGAGGTGCTTTCTGTCAGGGAGCGGGGCGGAGGTGGGCCTGTCTGAGGCGGGGAAATGTCAGAGCAGCTGAAACGAGTCCGGACGCTCCCTTTGAAGATCCTTTCAGCCACCTTCGGTGTTTAACTCTCCTTTACCAACACCCCCAACCCCCCCCCTAACATCTCTTTTCTATATATTCCCTGCTTATCAAGTCTAAGTCGGAGCGGTGCAAACTACACCATGTCCTGTTTGTCAAATAGCAAAGCCTTTGTTCCTTCTGCTTTGAGATTAATTGGACTTTGTGGACTCCCGGAGTCGAGATGCTACATTATTGATGCTGTCTTTCTTTCCTCTGTATACAGACGGTATACGAGCAAACTGCCTCCCCTCTGACACAAACACAGAGACGCGGCGGTTATCAGAAGACGTCTGCTGTAAAAGCCTCGTATTTTACCGCGTCTGATTAAAGGAATATTCCTGGTTTTCTAATATCTGCGGGTCGGATCGCTGCTCGGTAGGCATGGGACGATATGAAAATTTCATATCACGATATTAGTGGACAAAAATATCACGATTACGATATTATCACGATATTAGCGCGTCGCTTATAAAATTCTTAAAATGCAAGGAAAAACACTAACCGTGGATCCACTGGTTCCTTCAGAACATTTATTCTCAAATCATTCTCAACACAGTGACACTTGAGGTAGAGAACAAATAGTGTACTGTAAATGTTATGCATTACAAAGTGTAAACTATAGTACCGGTACCGGTACTTATTTGAACTTTCTTTTTTTGTAAGAAAATACTTCCCTGAGAGTTGAAAGAAATAAGTGACAAAGTAGAGCCAAATGCACACTGATTGTATTACTCTCTGAAACTTTAACAGTGGCTGGCTGCCTGCTACTTAGTACGGCTCTCTGGAAAAATAATAAAATAAAGGCACTGCTCTGTAGTATACAAAACAAAAGCTGCATGGCCAACACAAAGATTGAGTGAAAATAAAGTGCCACAGTAGTCAAATGCACACGGATTGTACTACTCTCTGAAAAAATATTAAATAAATAATAATAATAAATAATATTAATAAAATACATGAAAAAAAATAAAACTGGCTTCTACCTGGCTGGTAGCCTTGTGTGACCAAAAAAAAAAAAATAAATAAATAAAAAAAAATTTGGCGATAATTACAGTACCCCACGATAACGTTATCGCGGCCGTTTTTTATCACGATATACGATAATATCGTATATCGCCCCATGCCTACTGCTCGGTGCACAGACCAGAAGGAGGACCTGCTGAGCTGTAAATGCAGTCAGCTGATTAGACAGGTGTCCCCCCCCCCTCAGGTGCTTCTCTCAACCCATTAACTTTTATAATATTGAACTGATACGGCTGCACCACGTGGGCTCGACGTACCTGTCATGTTTAAATCATCTTGAAGAGTTGGGGTCCTCGTGCCGGGGCTGAGCGGCACCACCTGGGCTGGCAGCGCACCAGCGCTGATTGTAGCAGCCGCGGAGGAGGTTAACGAGCGGCGCCGCGTCATCCCGCCGCATTTAATGGAAGATGAGTCACTGGCAGCCCTTTAAGACCCGCGTCTGCCTTCTTGAAAGAGAGCGTTTAGAAACCTGAGCGGTGTCTGAGAACAGCCTCCTTTAACCCCAGGCTTTTCTGGAGAGCTCCCATCCTGGATCCTCTCATCCACCGACACAGAAACCAGGAATAAGAATCATTTAAACACTTGAGGATTTGGCTTTTAACGTACCTTCTCACATCTTTTTCTCATTTTTGTGCTGCAAAGAGTTTTGATTTGTTATTATGATTGTTTTCAAATAAATCTTTTCATCTTTCAGGCCTTTAAGTCATTATGACCTGATTACATTACATTACATACCAGCAATGTTTCCGATATATACAGGACTGTCTCAGAAAATATAGAATATTGTGATAAAGTTCTTTATTTTCTGTAATGCAATTTAAAAAAAAAAAAAAAAAAAAAAAATGTTACATTCTGGATTCATTACAAATCAACGGAAATTATTATTTTTATTATTTGTATTAATTTTATTTTATTATTTTTAAAATTATTATTATTATTTTAATATTAAAATATTTAATATATTTAATATTAAAAAAAAAATGTCATACATTCTGGATTCATTACAAATCAACTGAAATTATTATTTTTATTATTTTATTTTATTTTATTATTTTTAAAATTATTATTATTATTTTAATATTGCTGATTATAGCTTACAGTTTAAGATTAAGATTCCCAGAATATTCTAGTTTTTTGAGATAGGATATTTTAAACTGTAAGTCATGATCAGCAATATTAAAATAATAAAAGGCTTGCAATATTTCAGTTGATTTTTAATGAATCCAGAATGCATGACATTTTTGCATTACAGAAAATAAAGGACTTTATCACAATATTCTAATTTTCTGAGACAGTCCTGTATGTTAATAAACATGACGGTAAAGTCCGATGTTTACAGTAAAACCGCTCTTTATTCAGCCCTTCTGGTTCCTTTGGAGGCTGAGAAATTAAGGGTTTTAAGTTTCACAGAAAACTTTCAGTCTTTCTCGTCCGTATGAACCAAAAGATGTTGGATAATTCAGCCCGCCTGCAGAAGTCGCTGTGCTCTTTAATTGTCGGCTGCGTTGGGGTCCAAAGCTGCAGAAAAACCAAAAGATGATGAACTAAACTTTAAACTGAAGCACTTTCAACTCAACTCTTACAAGAGAATACGCCTCGAAAACTTTTAGTGATGTAAAAGGAGCCGTATTCCTGTGATGTAATTTGGGCCACTGGTGTAACCCCCCCCCCCCACACCCATATCCCACCCCCAGTCGTCCTCAAAAACGAGGTTAGTCTCCAGCGTTGTGAAGTTGTTTTTATGTTCCACTCCGCGCTCGTAGCCCAGAAGAGACAAAGCACATTGTTTTACTTCAGAGGAATTTGGAGCATCATTGAAATATGTGAGAATTATGTTAATTATGAGAAAACATGAATTGGAAATGACCGGGGGGGGGAGCGGCGTGCGATTGGCCCCGGAGTGCTTCTGTTGTCATCCTGCACGTCTATAGCTCACAGGCCTGCAGACGTGATGTAAGAAATAGCAATAATGTGATGAGGTGTTGATGTGGAGGACTGGGACGTTTACTGGGACGCCGGCATCTGGTCCGGGGACCGTCGTGTACGGGGGGGGAGCTGAATATCTGCCCTTAAAAACACAAGAGAAAAGTAACTTCTTCTCACCCTTCCTTCCTCTTTCGTCCTTGTTTCACTTTAACACTCATTATCTTTGGGCTTTAATTTGCTAATTAAGAAATCGGTTGTGAATTCAATACTTTTTACGCCTCGTAATGACAGTAAACATGAAATAGTGGCTCACAGCAGTTTCAAGTGCATCTGCCCTTCTTCCAAAAGTGAAACTGAGTGAAGAAAATGAATTAGTGTTAATTAAATTTGTGCCAATAACGTTTCTGTGGACTCCGCAGGGAGAGCCGATCACATTCTGCGAGGAGAGCTATGTGAACCATCGCTCCAGCACCATGAAGAACTTCCTGTCCATGGCTGTCAACCTGCAGCTCTTCAAACAGGTAGTGCAGATGTTACATGCTGTCCCCACTAGAAATGTTAGGGGTGTAACGATACATTAATCTCACGATACGGTACGATACACGATATCGAGGTCACAATAACGATAACGATACGATACGATATTATAGTAGTATTTTTTTAACAACCTTGAATGAGGAACATATGACTGGAAAAAAATTTATTTTATTTGAAAGACACAAAATACAAAACAATGCTGTGTGTTTGCTCTATTGTTACAGTTTGTAATGCTTTATAACTGTTTAAGTTTTAAAGAGAAAGCCAGGCAAACCATTTTCCACAAACTGAACTAAAAGTAAATGTCAGGTTTGCATTATGCATCTTCAGTTTCATACAAGTACAAATATTTTGCCACAAACTGAATAGTTTCTCTCATGTATGATTAGACTTTTTTCTTTCTAATTTAACAACTAAAATTAAATAAATAAATAAAAGTAAATAAATACATACACTTTTACATTATAAAAAAGATTGATTCATGCTCACCTTATAAGTGTAAGAGGAGATTTATTTTTGTAAAGAAGGTTATTTTGGTAATTCAGGGTTCATTATTTTATAAATATATTCTTTATATTCTGTAAATCAGGGACTATAATGACACTAGTCAGTTTATCTGTAGTTGTTAATATGTTTTAGATTGGGCGGAGTGATACGGCACTAGGTGCTGTGTTGATGTTCTAAATTCCTACACTGTTGAGCGGACATTAAAGTACACTGGAACTCAGCAGAAGTTGCCCGCGTGTTTATCCTACTCACGACCCGAAAAAGGTTTAATTTAATAAGGTAAGGCTTAACTCTACACCAGACTTACATAAGTAAAAGTTCAGAGCTCAAAACGGGACCACAAAATGGGACTAGTTTCTTCTGAGCGGAGGAATATTTTGGTACGCGGGTCGAGATGCGGTCGCGGTCGGATGCGCGTTTCTAGTCAACACAATAGATTAATATTAATAACCCAATATCGCGATACACTTTGTCACCTCCACACGTATTGTGACGTTTTTGTATCGCGAAATTTCGTGGCACGATATATTGTTACACCCCTAATAAATGTGGTATCTATCTGTGTTTTTATATTTGTTTTTATGGTTTTTCTGCAATGACATATTGTTATGTGTCCTGTCAGTGTACGTCTATATTGTCACTGTCTTGTCCAAATGTATATACACTCTGGGCCTGGGGAGCATTGCAATTTTGAACCCTATGTATAAACCTGTACATATGGTTTTGACAAATAAAACTAACTTGAACTTGAACTTGATCTTTGGAAAATGAGGAAATTATGTTTCATGTTGTATTTGACTTCATAAACGAGCATCTAGTGTTGTTTTTGTCAACCTGTTTCAATTTTAGTCTAGTCTCTGGGTCAAGCTATCATTTTAGTTTTTATTAGTTTTAGTCACGTTCATTCTCCTTTTAGTCGTGTCAAGTTTCTGCCGGCTAAAAGTCTGAGCATTTTAGTCTTATTTTAGTCAAAGATTGTATTTAGCCAAAACCCATTTTACAATTCAAACAAGGTTATCTTATTATTATATTATTGTTACCTTATAGACTCAAGAATACATTCATTCCAGATACAGAAGACTCTAATTTGAGTTTCAACATATTTATTTTTCCGCATTTCTCCCCATCTTTTTCTTTTTCTACGACACATTGGGTTTTCTTTTCCACATCTATGTAGGAAAGTGTATCCAAAGATGGATCTTCTTCTTCTCCAAGCCCCAGATCAGATCCCCGCGTGGCCGGCCAAGGATCTTTGTTAGAACATTTCGTCTCGTTTTTGTCAACGAAAATCACATTTTAGCAAAGTTTTTATTTTCTGATCTACATTTTAGTCTCGTTTTTATTCCTCTACGATATTGCATTACATATTTAATTATCGTTATCCTCACATGACCAGCATTTGCATTGCGTCTCGTCTCGTTTTCCTCAGGTGATAAAGGTTCGTTGACGACGTTATTTAGTCATAATTTTCGTTGATGAAAGCAACTTCACTGGAGAGTTTTTTTGTTTTATTTTATATTTTTATCCCAGATTTTTCCCCATTTTATCAACCAGTGCTCAACCTCTGGATCACGTTATTCTGATCAGATCCTCCCCACCTCATCTGGCGTCCCGGCCGGCCAGAGGGGGCAGTGTAGAGCCCAGGACTGCTGCATGTTTTTGTGGGGGTAGCTATCATTACTACCCCAAGGTAACACGGGGAGAACATGAATGATGACTGGAGAGTTGACCTGCTGTTTTATAAAAGTATTCTCCAGCACATCCCAAAGCTTCTCAATTTGGGACTGATGAATCCTGGCGTTGTCATCTTGAAATGTGAAGAATAAAATCCATTGATGTCTTGATACCTGGTCATTCAGTAAATTTAGGTAGTCAGCATGACCTGACCAGCTGATCACAGCCCCGCCCTCACAGGTTCATACGGTACCTACCAGGGATGATGGCCGCCTCTTTTCTTACCCTCATGCATCCTTTTCTCTTGAACTCTGGGTAAATCTGGCCCCATCGGACCATGTGACCTTCATAAATTGCTGTATCATGATGTTCCCTAGAGAATTACCCAGAAAACCCCTCCAAACGTACTTGGGTGTGTTATTCAGATTCCTTATTTACAGATCATACTTGTGCTCGGTAAACTGTCAACGTCTGGTATCTTGTCGGCCGCTTGCGTTGGCGAGGAATGTAGACGCAGGAAGCCCGGGATTATAGGCGGTTACTGACCCTTGCAAACAGTTTACTGTGGTTATCGCCGAGAGCTCATCTTAATGTTTCTCTGTTTGCTCAATTTTATCTGCAGCACAAACAAAACCACGATAAGTCGGGCCCTGCTGAAAGTCAAACAAAACCACGATAAGACAAAAATAGAATCCTCCGAAAGACGTAAATCATGCCGGATTTCAACGTGCAAGTAGCGTGTCTATTTCTGTGCACAAGCACGTAGGATTTAATCATTAAGTATGAAAAACAGATTCATGTCCGCTTAATGTTTTCTCCCTGAATCCCTTCGGTGGAGCTAAACTTGGCCTCGCCAGGGCCGAGAGAGAAGACACCTCTGGCTCCGGAGAAAATTTCCTCTCACCCTTTTCTGCCGCCCCCCCCTCTCTCTGCTGCACCCTTTGTGCTCCCTGACCCATGATAGTAGTGTGATTTACCCCCGAGACTCCAGCACAGCGGCCCTCAATCAGCCCTTTGTTGCTCTGGACACCCTGTTCATAATTTTCCCAGGCAGGGCAGATAGCGAGCAGCAGTTCAAAGCCTCCTCCCCGGCTGGCTCCCGCCTTAGCGGTAGCATTGGGAAACGGGCCCTTATCTCCCCCTCCTCTCCAGCGCAGGGGACGGGGTGAGCTTATCTGCTCCACTCCTCTTTCTACTAAAGTGAGAAGGGCCAGTGGTTCAGCAGAGCGCTGCTCTGGCCATGACCCACATCCGCTCACAAATGCTCGCCGAGTGCTCAGCATGCATGGCCACACACACGCAGGCATTAATTTTCATAAGGACGGGTCCGGTTCTTGAATTCCTTCGAAGTTAATGTTTTATATTCCAATTCCTTTATTTTAATCCCTCTTTGAGTCCTCGCTGCTCGAGTTTAATACAATAACACCGATATGCTTTATTCAGTGGCGTAAAAGTTTCTTTAATTTGAAAAAAACAACGGCCAAAGCGTTACGATTTTTTCCACTGGCTCCTTTTACCAGGTTAAACCACCGAGACGTGAACGACATTCTCAGGCCCGGTTGACTTCGACGGGCATTGAAAACAGGCCCAAACATGTGTGCATAATCCTGCAGTGTAACTGGAGTTTGAAGTGTCACCCTGCCTCTGCAGGAAATTGCTTTTCTGCAGGTACTTTATTGATTTATAGTGTTCCGACTCCCCTTTTAAATTGTTTCATTATCAGCCTCAATTTGAGCAACGTGAGGTTGTTCCTATGATTCAGCAGCACAGCGTGAACGCTTGGGGAGCTTAATTGCAACAGTGGACTAAAAGACGCCGCATAGGGCACTAATCGCTTACATTATTGTTTTGTTTTGTTTAAAGTATCTGATGAATTATTAAAAGAGTTTTAGCAGGAATTTTATCTCCTTCTGCGAGTCTCAGACGATGAACCGACGCCACGACGAACGTACGCCGCAGACGTAGCATTCTCTCCGTATGACACCGCCGGACCGGTTCCCTCTCCGCTCGGTCCAGCGGGCCGTCTCTGTCCAGAACAAGTGGGAGAAGTCTTGCAAAAGAATGCGGGGGATAATCTGTCAACATTAACCTGCTTCCTATCAACCGTCCTCGGCTCCTACGCGTCCTCCGACTCGCAGCCGCGCTCGCGTTGTTGTGTCTGTATTATGTAAGCAGACTCGGTAAATGAACTCTCTTCCTGTTCTTGGAAGAGTCTGTCAGGGGACGGGTACGAAGATGATTTATTGCCAGAGGTCTTCTGTATGTATATTTATTCATTCCTGGTGTGCGTGAACAGGCGTGCGGCGGTAATCTTGGAAAGAGCTGCTTGTTACTAGTAAACCCAAATTTATACATAAATCTTTTAGCAGTGGGTGTTCTGTCCAGCACTCAGACATTTCACAAGACTATTTATCATAGCTGTTATTTGCAGCCGCGGTTCATATTTACAAATGAGCGTGCAACACTGGAAAAAAAAAAAAAGAAAGAAAAGGGAGAAAAGACTGCATTTCCTCAAAGAATTTTTTTTTAAAACATGATATTCTGGGATGAAAAATATGTGGTTTCCTTGCTCAGGTTTCCCTAAATCAGACAAAATTAGGATGTGCAAGATTTTATTATTAGTTTATTATTAGTTAATTACTAGTTCTAAAAAAAAGGACTAAGTTTAGTCCCTTTCAGACCCTCTGAACCTCTAAGATCCTGATCTCCAGATCTAAAGCAGGAACAGGAAGTGAATATGAAGAGATGGTTTAGGATTTGTCTTAAAGTCTTGAACGCTGTGTGCATTGGTCTCGATAAAACTAATTGAATAATCATGGCCTGAATGACAGGAATCTTAAAAAAAAACACACACACACACACTGAAAAAATAGCCCTGCTAGAAATAAGCCTAATATTCCTAAATCTAATCAAATTTGTCTTATTATGAGCAAATATAGCTCAGCCAATGGAGTAAGAAATATTTTCTTGACTAGAACTCTTAAAACTAGCAAAATAGTCTGAAAACAGTCTTATTTTTTCTTGAAACAAGTGTTTTTTTTTCACTTTCTAAGAAAGTTTTTGCAGTGCACTGCTCTATTTCACGCTTTTATTTTGAAATAAACTAACTCCCATTTGGTCGTCACATCTTCATTTCTCGTGGTCTTCCTGTGAGAACAAAAGGAAAATTAGCCCGGCCTTTTGTTCGTGTGTGTGTGCATGCGTGTGCACGTGTGTGATCACAGTCTGCCATTGTTGAGTAACGTCTAATTAAGGCCCGTGGCGAGGCAGGTAATCTGGCTGAGGCTTGAGTGGGGGTGGGGAGGTTATAAGTGGAGGCTTGGGCTAGGTGATGATTTGGGTTGATTATCTCCGCTAATTGGGCCAGGCATGTAGCAGATCAGCGGATGAAATCTGCAGTCTCACCTCTCATTAAAATGATCTAATGATGAGTTTCCAGCTCTCTTGACCAGAGGAGCGGGTGGCCGTGTCGGTCGCTAGTTAGCAGGCTGTCCCCGAGGACACGCACCCTGGAACAGCCTGTACCGGTGTTACGCTGCACGGCGGGGGGTGGGAGGAAGATTGTTGCTGTTTAAATTTTTTTTTTAAAAAGAGACAAAGTGTTGCTATCAAGTTTTTGGATTCAAAAGAATAGCATGCATTTGTTCTTCTTCAGAGGTTGAAGAATATGAGAAAGGTAGGAGGTGTTGATCACTAATTAATGGCGTTATCTCCAAGAACAAAAAGGCCGTGTCACATACAGATGATTTATACACCAGTCGTGATTATTTTAATGATGCACCACCAGATTGCTGCCTGCTTATTCCTCCTACCTGCACGCAATAATTCATAGGTTGAGAAGATTTTAGTGTAAAGTCGAAAAACAAGGATCTTCATGTTGAAAATATCGTGACCTCCAAATAAAAGTTTGAGCCGTTTCTGCATTTTATACAACTTTAAAGTTGGTACAGATGACGATATATTTCACAGATGCATGCTTTTGTTGAAATGGGCAAGAAAGTGTGTCCATTGTTGTTTTGGGGGAAATTAAAGGTTCTCATCCTGAATTTTTGTAAAGAATAAACTGCTCCGGCTGAAAACTCAGAGCTTTTATACACTAAAGCAAACGTGCATGTTTTTAACTGCTTTTTCAGCCTTTTAAAACCTCTGCAGATAATTCTCGTGCCTCTCGTTAGTTGATTCCATTAATCACAGGTGTTGAGTCACATGTTTGTGTTCACTAATGCTCGGCGTAACATATTTGTGTGCTTTTCTCCCCGACTTTGCCCATGAAAACATGTAGCTGTCCTGGCCGTTAAGTCCATATTTATGGGATGCAGTTTTATGTGGTCCATATTACAAAGAGAGGAAATGAAACTTCCTCGCGTCCCAGACAGTGTGCAGCATGTCGTCTGCTGCTCTAATCCCTCACCTGCTCCACATTACCGAATCCCTATTACCTGCAGCCCACCTAATCTTGGGATGTAGTTTCCGTCAGGTAGGATTAATAACACCCCCCCTCTCTGGCTTGAATCTGTGGAAATGTGTGTCCACACACACCCACCCCCCCCCATCCCCACCCCCTTCCACTCTTTTAATAAGTGTGTTGTAATTTATGGTTGCAGTTCATTGACGGACGACTGGCCAAATTGAACGCAGGCCGCGGCTTCACCGATGTGTTTGAAGAGGAGATCACAGAAGGGGGCTTCTGTGGAAGTGAGTACTGCTAAACTTGTCTGTCAAATAGTCAAATTACTAATCTGTTTTCTGTGTTTAATGTAACACAGAGATGCTGCACTTCCCTTATAGACGTTAAAACAATGAGGAGAACCTGTAAAGTAATTTTTAAGGCCCTGATCGATGATCAAAACATCATGTTGAGTCCGCAGTTGCAACCAGATTAATTACTTTAAACTTGAAAACAGAATTTTCATTATTATTATTTTCATTTAGATTTAAATGGTGTTCTTAAAATCGATTCTAAAGCTTTTTTATAAAATTTTTTAATGGTATTTGTCTTCATTTTTGAGTCCATGAGTCTCGCTTGTAGAAGAAAAATCAACTTTAATGTCTGAATGTGGCAAAAGGATCTTGAAGATGGAATTAAAAATGCTGTCACGCTTTTTCTTTTCACCAATAACAAAGTTTTTCTTGAGTCGTATTGTATTGAGGCGATTCTTAGCAGAGAAAAATGAGCCAGAAGCCTCTAAAGAGCTGGTCGGGATTGAGGCGGAAGTGATCTTCAAAGACACCCTCCTGACGGGTCGCAGGGTCAATACAGGATATGGAATGCTATAAAGCGCAAACACGCAAATATAACTCATTTTATAGGTGTTCAATGAAGCAAAAAATAGTTTAGTGGTGTGTCGTAGATCCTTATAGCCTGGCTCAGCCACCCTTATTGTTTTCCTTGTCAAAATAAAGAATTAGAAGAGCTGTGTGTGGATGCCTCTGGACCACACAACCCATCAGAGCAGTGAATCACAAGCAATAACCAGCTAATACCAACTAAAGACCTCCATAATGGTGTAGTGGAGGAGCAACACCGGTGCATGCTTGTTTGGTTTACTGTCCAAATCCCACTTCCACCCTGTTGTCCCCGGGTCATACGTCCTGTGTGGTTGGAAGCAACCAGACACAAGTGGGTTCGGCTGGCCGGTCCAACGTACTGCAGCATTTATACACCATAATTCCCAGAAAACAGGATTTTGACTATGAACATCTGATGACATTAGTCAAACATGTCAGGTAGTTTTCTTCAGGATTTAGTCATATTTAATAATACGGGTGTAACGATACACTAATCTTACGATACGGTACGATACACGATATTGAGGTCACGATAACGATACGATATTATAGCAGTATTTTTTTAACAACCTTGAATGAGGAACATATGACTGGAAACATTTTTATTTTATTTGAAAGACACAAAATACAAAACAATGCTGTGCGTTTGCCCTATTGTTACAGTTTGTAATGCTTTATAACTGTTTAAGTTTTAAAGAGAAAGCCAGGCCAACCATTTTCCACAAACTGAACTAAAAGTAAATGTCAGGTTTGCATTAAGCATCTTCAGTTTCATACATATTCTTCAGTTTCACTCATTTGGTGAGTCCAATAATAAAAATATTTTGCCACAAACTGAATAGTTTCTCTCATGTGTGATTTTACTTTTTTCTTTTCCAGAAATTTACGAAACTAAAATTAAATAAATAAATAAAAGTAAATAAATACACACAATTTTACATCATAAAAAAATATTGATTCATGCTCATCTTATAAGTGTAAGAGGAGATTTATTTTTGTTAAGAAGGTTATTTTGGTAATTCAGGGTTCATTATTTTATAAATATATTCTTTATATTCTGATGTAAATCAGGGACTTTAATGACACTAGTCAGTTTATCTGTAGTGATTAGTCTGTTTTAGATTGGGCGGAGTGATACAGCACAGTACGGCACTAGGTGCTGTGTTGATGTTCTAAAATCCTACACTGTTGAGGGACATTAAAGTACACTCCAACTCGGAAGAAGTTTTCCCGTGTTTATCCTACTCACGACCCGAAAAAGGTTTAATTTAATAAGGTAAGGCTTAAATCTACACCAGCCTTACATAAGTAAAAGTTCAGAGCTCAAAACCCTGCAAGAGTCCCGTGATCGGGACCAAAACGGAACTAGTTTCTTCTGAGGGGAGTCAGATTTTGGTCCGCGGGTCGAGGCGTGGTCGGTTGCGCGTTTCTAGTCAACACAATAGATTAATATTAATAACCCAATATCGCGATACAGTTTCTCACCTCCACGACACGTATCGTGACGTTTTTGTATCGCGAAATTTCGTGGCAGATATATTGTTACACCCCTATTTAATAAGCAAGAATTTTTATCATGATATCCAGGTTTATTTGTTGAAATGCTGACCTAGCACCACCTTGCCATCTTTAGTTTTGATCTTCTCAGAGTTGGACACAGTACCAGACCCACATTTTAGAAAAATCTCCCTCACAAGTCCAGTATTTCTTCCAAGAACCAAAGTCGTTTGCACTTTGCAACTTTTTAGCCCTAGTTGTCGATAAAACTGTAAAAATGTCAAATTTGTGGTGCAGATCCCCATTATTTACATATAAATTGTTAATTTAGCTTCCAAGTTCTGTTTAAGTTCCCTTTTTAATTTCAGAATCAGTGTTTGTTTTACCACAGGACATAAAATAAGTTTGAGAAGAAATAATTATTCACTATATGTTTTCACATTTAACCCTTACGAGATTGAGCGAGGGCGTTCCTGAAGGCGTCGGCTCCGGCTTGGGTCATTTTGACCCGAGCCCTAGCACCTGGCAAGGGTTGAATAAACCATCTGTATCGTCCCTTTCCTGTTGGGTCAGAAGATTTTTGGATAAATTGCGTTTAACTACTGAAGACAAACGACTGACTGATGTCGTAGAAGCCTGAAAAGGCACCAAAGGCCAGTTCGGTGATGGTTTCCACGAGCTACAATGGACTCCTGACAACGTTTTTAAACATTAAACATACAGTAGATATGAAATTTCAGCGCTTGTAAATGTAGATTCTGTTTATTAAAGAGCAGTAATTTCTAAACCCGTCCTAAAGCCTGCGATGTAAAGCTGAGTGTTGGGAACAGAAATAAAGGGTTAAAGCTGTCCGACTGTTCTGACATTTCCAGGTTCAACTGCACAGCTTGAGCTGATTAATAATATGCCTGTGATTTATTTATATATATATTTCTATTGATATTACATACATTAGTTAGTTCTGCATCACCATAATAAAGGTTAAATGATTGATTGAGTTCTCTCTTGCAGGTAATTCAAGGTCCTACCAGCAGTGGATGCACACTGTGAAGGTATTTACAGAAGGTCCCGCGCATCGCACCCAGCAGCCTTCATTGCTTCATTGGTGGCCTTTTTTTTTTCCGCCTCTCACATTTTATTCCCGGGTTTATATTTAATTGATGGCGTGATTGACACGTCTCAGCGTTTGAAGTCGTGGCGTTGCCTTTGGAGTGAAGGGGCTGCCTGAACGTTGGGAGATCCGGTGCGGGCGTGCCACTGTGTGTGTGTGTGTGTGTGTGTGTGTGTGTGTGTGTGTGTGTGTGTGTGTAGCGGTGCGTGCAGCAGGACAGTGGATACAGACGGGAGGGAAGACAGAAGTGATTTGACGTGACAAGACGTCCTCTGACATGACATGTTGATCTGGCAGAAAACACAGGCGTTACTCCGCTGAACCAACCCCACTACATAGATCTCTCCCTCCTTCATGTCTCTCCGGCTCTTTCCTCCTTTCCTTTGCCTCCCTTATCCATCTGTCTCTATCTCTTTCCCTCTTTTCATCTCCGTCACACCCAGAACCCCCCCCCCCCCCAACCCCAGTGTTTCCCTCTTTCTCTCAGTCTGTCTCTTCCTCGCCCCCAACCCCCCACCACCTCCATCTCCCCACGCCGTCAGCCGGGGCTGAATTTGTTCTCCAGAGTGCTCTTCAAAGGTTTGTTAAAGTTCACGTTTCCTGACTGACAGGGATCTATAAGAGAGGCCTTCACCTCGGCCCCGCTCCTCCTCTCCCTCTGCCAACTTCTGAAACGCTGCCTGCCATTTACTCTGTTTAGCCGTTTAGCCGACGCTTTGTGCTCGCGCTTAAGACCAAACGGCGAGACCGCCGGAGAGAAGAGCACCCACTCTGAGAGACGAGAAGAAAAGGTGGAGGGAGAGACCGGGAAACATAATGTCAGTCTGGAAACCTCAAAAGTATGAATGAGTCGCATGAAAAGTAAAAACCTTACGCTCAGTCGTACGGTAGCTTCGTTGTGATGCCGCTGACTCCTGCAGAGCTGTAGTTTGTTTTCTCTTTAAAAATATGATCCCGAGTGGATACAGAGCTGATATGAAACCTAAAACAGGCCCCCGGGGGGAAGCAGGGGGAAACCCAACCAGATACCCACATGTGGAGAAGCAGCGATTCTCATCCAAGTCCCTTCTGGATTACTGAACTTCTCTCGCTATCTCTCAGGGAGAGTCGAACTAAGGATTTGTGACGTTGGGTGAATTTAGGAACGGAGACCGTCCAGTGAGGATAGAGTGTCAACAGGCCCGGGAAAACTGCACCAGTAAAAGCTGAAGGTGCAGCACCTACTAACGCCAACACGACTGCATCGTCTGCATAAAAGCGGAGATGAGAACCTGACACCACTGAACCAGACGTCGGCCTCGTTTAGAGATCCTCACCACTAGGGCTGGGGATCGATTCAAAGAATCGATTCGATTCCGATTCTTAAGATTCAGAATCGATTATCAAGATTTGATTGGATCCGATTCCGATATTGATTTGTGTTAGTGTTATTAAAACTGTTTTTTGAGCTGTTGTATGAATTATATGACTGTAGTTATGCAAAATATTACTACTAGTATTATATTGAGATTCAACAGCAAGTATTGCAGCTAATGATGCTGTAAGGACCAATCAGCTCCCAGAATGCTGATAGAACTGCTTTCAGAAACATCATGTGGGTCAGAATTACCAAACAGATCCAGGGAGGAAACAGAGACGGATGAAATCGGTTTTATTTTTTCCCACATTCCGTTTTTATTTGTTCCATTTCGGTCTATTTTGGTTTTTAATTTTTGAGCATTTGGTTTTTAGCATTTTTTGCAAATGTAACCCCAAGACAGTGTATAAAGTAATGAAATATAGACAATTTATGCAATTATAACCTAACACTTTAATGTTTTCATATTTAAACATATTTAAAGGCAAAAACATGGCACCAGTTATTCTCGTGTCCAACAAAACATTCCTTTTTTGGGGATAAACAAAAACATACCAAAAGTTATAATGTAATGATGAAAAAAAAATACATAAATAAATGTTTAAAAAATCGATCTTTAGACATATGAATCAATTTTTAGGAATTAATATGAGAATCGATTTAGAATTGGGAAATCGATTTTTTCAACACAGGCCTACTCACCACAAAAAGCAGGATTGGTGAGAGAGGACGAGCCTGATGGATCTCATGTACTACCATCAGTGTGGACCAACTCCAGGAGAAACACGCGCAGGATTCCCCAGGGGGACGGACTTCTGCCAACACTGCTGCTAAACCTTTGAGCTCAGAACCGGGTTTCTCTCCCCTTCATTGCTCTTCACGCAGTTATCCACAGTGACTACGTTTACATGCAGTCAAAATTTGGGTTATTGCTAATATTCCGGTTACTGAAACATTCGGAATATTCCGTTTACATGGTGATTAATCATTTGGGATATCTGGATCAAACCAGCGTCGCGCGGAGAACGTGATGACGCAATTCCCGTAATTTCCGCTTCTTCTTCCTGTATCCAAATTCAAAACAAATGCTGCTTCGCGCAACTTTTTGCTCACCTTCTTGTAAATCTGGCTATCCCGGTACTTTCTACCGTCTACAAATGCCAAAATGTTCATATCCTTAATTACATTTATGAAGTGATTAGTCTCCTCCTCACTCCAAAAGTGTGGCGTTGTCTTGTGTTTCTCCGTGTTTACGTACGTCCTGGACTCAAAAGACCAAGATTCCTTGTGAACAGAGCATGCGCAGAAAACAAATTCCTGTTCCGTTTGATGGGGATATTCCGTTTGGCGTTTACATGACCCAATATTCAGGTTTTAAAAGGAGTAACCCAGGGCTCATATTCCGGTTTTTAAAAACCCGAATATCTTTTAGCTTTATGGTGTGTTGTCTCCCATTTGCCTGTCCAGCACTTGTACCATGTTGGTATTTTTTAAAGTGCTTTATAAATAAAGTTGACTTGACTTGACTTATTGCCAATATTCGGGTTTTAAAAGGGTTATTGACTGCATGTAAACGCAGTAAGTGCTTCATAGATGCTATTCACCTCCCGGTTTATGTATAAAACTCTGTAAAACATTTCTGACTGGTCACTTGCACACGTAGCATCGAGGTTTGAGTACCAACGATCCAAACAAACGTGCGTCCTGCCTTCCTCACGGCAGAAAGATGCCGTCTTTGTCATGTATGACAGCAGTCCAACTCTCACCCGTATAGCTTTCCGATGCCGTCAGCTATTAGACCCGGCTGCGTACGAGCGGGTCGATGCTGAAGCTGTAGAAAAGATCTCCAGGATCTCTGACAGGTGGATGGAAAATGCACCGAAGCTCGGTCTTAAGTGCAAAGGCAGAAGAGTTTGAACAGACGTGTAAATCAGGCTTTTCATGAATTAACAAAACACACACGCAGAAAAGTTTTCAGAAACGTAGAAAACTGAAGAGGCTTCTCCTTAAAAATGTATGATCGCAGTCAAAGTCGGTGAACATCTGTCCATTTGAACATCTGTACATGTATGGTTGAATGTTGCAAATATCTGTTTTGACATGTTTGCATGTATAGAAAGTGTGACTGACGATCTCCTCCTTTGCAGAGAGGAGGCGCCTTCTTCAACACGGCTGTGTCAAAGGTATTTTCTACCGTTTAAGAGTTAAAAACCTGTGCAAAAATGAATTTGAATGCTTGACTATGTGTAAATGAACTGTAAAAATGGGGGCATTGACCTGGGACTGCAGGATGAGCAGCGCCGCGGTGCTACACGTCGTACGATAGGTGGTCAGAGGGTGCTCTCATGTTATCGCCTCCTGCTACTGCGAAGCTCTCTCATCCAGCCTTTTGTCTGCGTGTTGTTGCCACGGGGATCAAAGCGTTTCTCGATGTTACATGAAACCGGAGCAGAATGTTAATGCAGCATGTTTTGATTAGTAATCTGTGCGTTTATGTGTTTGTTTCTTCTCTCCTTTCTCCTCCCAGGCCAAGGTTCATGCCAAGAGGGGCATCCGGGACATTAAGGGCAGACTTAAAGCCAGGGTGAGCTGCATGGGCCTTCACACCTCTCGCCAACACACACACTCACACACACACACACACAAGCGTGGTCTGAGGCACGGAGACAGACACATGCCTCCCTCATGGAAACAGACAGGAAGGCTGCTTTACATGGAGTGTGTGATTCTGACGTAGGGACCTTTTAATGACTGTTGAAGCCTGCCTGGTGCTTTGTTCGGGGCTGTACATTTTTAACTAGCGCCCCTCTGGCTACGGCCTGTCATGTCATCCGAGCCCCAGCCCTTCTCTCTCTTTTATTGTCTGCATATTTCATCAGTGCGACTGTGATTTCTTCAAAGCTAATGTAACGAGGTGTATGTTTCCATAAGCCTGATGGATTTGATAAGGCAATAGCAGTTTGATCTGTCAGTTGGAAAGAGGGGAGAGAAGGGCACCGATGATGAGCACGGGCTTCCACGCGTCACTCCGGATCGCGTACGGATGCACAAACAGATGCAGGAGTCTTATTTGATTTTGAAGTTAAGCATATTTCCTGTTCGTTCGGGAGGGAAATTAATTTGTACTAGCACGGGATCTGCAGAGCATTGCTGCTCCTGCCAGCTGCAGTTCTTCACAAGGACCCCGAGAGCACTAAACAACACGTTCAAGGGAGGGCTAGAGTTAAAATCACACATAATTAAACAATCTCATCAACAATAAAGATCCCGTAATGCCATCGTTTCTCTGTCAGTGCCGTTCCAACCGGTTCAGTTTCACCGGTAATTGCTTACCAGGAGGTGGTTGCAGATGAACTGCAGTGGTCATATTCTTTGTAATATCAACCCGTACTCCTTCATCTCTGGGCTTAAATCCTCCGCGCTAGAGCTCCATGAGGCTGAGGAAGCGAGAGCTCGCTCAGCCTGTGGCTGCAAAAATAATTACTGCTGTACAGGGGAAGTAGTTGCGTGCAGGATTTGTTTCAGACAAGAAGAGACAACAAAGCGGAGGCATGATCAAATGTAAACGGTAAATAAGAATAAAAGGTACACGAGTCTGAGGTGCCGCGGCGCCGACATCCCACAGGCTCCGGCAGGACGGGTCACTTCTAACACTGGGACTACTTTTCTACTTTCATATTCATGTTTTCTCTCAGGAAGAAGAAGAGGAGGGGATGACAGTCTGTGCAGGGTCTCCCACCAGCACCAAAAGCCTGTCTCCAAGGAGACTGCAGAAGATGAGACGGGTATGTTGCACACACACACACACACACGCACACACACACACACACACACACACACGCACACACGCACAGATGCACATCAGTAAATGAGTTAACTACGTTTACACTGACTGATCATACCAGAGTTCACTTTTCACTTGACCGACATGGATTCAGCCCTCTGCAGTCTTTTCTGTCCACTTTTAATTCTCATCCTCCCATCCCTCCTCCAACCTCTTTTTTTTTTCCCCCAGATCTTGCCTCTTTTTATCTCCATCCTTTTCAACCCCCTCCCCATCGCTCTTTCTTGTAACAGCTCTTGGAAGTACAGTAGTTTGTCAGAGATCCAAATGTAATCATAAGCATTTTTTTTTTTCTTTCAACACACTCGTGTTGTACGTTCGGTATTTCCCTCTGAACGGCGCGGACAGTCGAAGCAAACTCATCTGCTGGTCAGCATTTCCTCTGAAGAATTTGCTTGTGCATCATAAGTGGGAAGCATGTTTTTTCTTTCTTTTTTGTGCGTGTATGTGTGTGCTGAGCTGGATTGTGATGTGCAAGCACATGCACCCTCACAAAACACACATTCATCAATAAATATGTGAAGAGAGTTAAAAATGTTTTGTAGTTTAATCACAACAGACCGTAATGCAGTTTAAAAGAAAAGTGCACATATACATATATATATAAAAATATATTTAAAAGTCAAAAGTTTAGTGTCTTGCTATTATAATTGCACACTTCTGTACCAAACATATGCACACAGCCTCGGGGATACTAGTCGTATCATCTCCCAGCTCATATCTACACTTCTGCAGTCCCAGCTGGAGTTTTTCCACCTCTGGTTGCTCAAGCGAACTCCGAATTCTGCTTAAAACACACATGCAAGAAGAAGAAGAAGAAGAAGGAGAGGGGTGGTGGGGGGGGCAGCATGCCTGCCTGCCTGCCTGCCTGCACACATTGACATTTTGGTCACAGTCATGTAAGAGTGTGATTAGGAGAGGTTGTGCTGTGTCTAATTAGTGTTGTGTTTCCTGTGTGTGTGATGAAGCTGGAAGTCTGAGCTCGGGGAAGGTGTGACGGCGGGGGGGTGATGGGGGGGTGATGGGGGGGTGATGGGGGGGGACAAGAACGCAATTAGGGGCTTTTTCTAAAGGCCTCCTCGGACACCCCCCCCTCCCCGACCGACCGACCAGTGCACGCACAAAGACGGGCCGACTCGCACAGATTAACTGTTAACATGCAGTGGACACACACACACACACACACACACACACACACACACACACACACACACACACACACACACACACACACACACACACACACACACACACACACACACACACACACACACACACACACGCGCATGTTTCCAGGATATACCCCTGTCCGTGCCAACGAGGCCTGCTCTCTGCTACAGTAACAGGTCCCCAGAGACCTTTGAAGGAAGGACAGGCAGGACGCAGGATGGCGAGTGTGTGTGTGTGTGTGTGTGTGTGCATAAGTGTGTGTTTACACCTTCTCCTTTATCACACAATTATTCACCCAGCTTTTGTCTTAATGTCCTCCCCGTATTTCCTTCATCATTCCTAATTGTCTCCTTGTTTATAATTATTTTGCGCCGGCAGACGGAGTGTTTGTGCGTCTGAAGTTGGGAAGTATCTGAGTTTATCAGCTCAGGTCTGTAAATTCAGGAGCCGGGAAGGTCTCCATGATTTACGACACGTCAGTCTTTAGTAACTCCTTGAAAGAAACTATTCAAACATCAGTCGGGGAAAAAAAAAACGTTCTTTTTATATCCCGTTGGCTTTTTTTTGTTTTGTTTTGTTTATTAGGGAACTGGTTTTAACTTAACTCTTCAACTCAAAGCCCAAGGAGGGAAAAACTCACTTCTGCTGAAATACTATCATGTAGTCCGGTAGGTACATAATTAGGCACCTTAAACGTCTCCCTGCTCGCCGGCCGTTTACTCATTCTCACCTGACGCATATTTAGATTTCGTTTGGAGGGAAAGCAGCTCTTGTTCCAGCTCTCAGCTTTCATCTTTAGGGGTTTTCAGAGCCGTCCTCCCATGAAGTGTTGATCCTGTTACCCCCCCCCCTCAAACTGTCTTGACCAGGTGTTGCTTGCAGGAGAAATTGATCTCATTGGGACCAACGCGGTTAAATAAAGGTTAAGTGAAATTATCCGCAGGCTTCCCCACGTGCACGCTCCCTTTGCTTGACGTGCCCTTATTCTAAGCTAGAAAGGAAACAAACATAACAACTCAAGGGCCGGATCTCGGAGAAAACGTGGCTTTTGTGGATGGCATGGACACAGGGATCATTATGTTGTCATGGAGATGGGACTCGTTCAAGTGGACTGCATTGATGGTGGGACGAAACTGGGAATGACATTTACTGGAAAATCCAGTATTAATCAGGGTTTAGTTCAAGAGTTATGAAAAATTGTTGGAAATAAGGTAACTTTGTATATTTGTGCACATAATTCTAATCAACCGACCAACAAGTCCTCGTCCGACTCGTCTTGTCGTCGGAAGCTGCAGAATATCATATTTTAAGCAAAACATCTCAGTCTGTCCTTGAAATGCAATGAATGACCCTGGCGAGGCTCCTTTTAATTAATCATAGCGAAGAAATTAGAGTTATAACATTCATATTCCATTTGATCAGCCAACACATGTACCAAAGTGGAAGTGCTGCTGTCATGTGCATTCATATTTCAGCCCTATCTGGCAATGTGGGTGATTTTTTTGTTTTTTTTTTTGTTTCTGAAATGTTTGGTGAGCGTGTTGATTAAGAATGTAGGAGGAATCCTTTGGTTTGACAAAAACAAGCCTGAAGTGGACCGCTGACTTCTCGTCTGGTACAACAAACGACAGCCATCGTTCCTGCTGCCGCTGCGGCTTTGTGTCTCGGCGCCGGGTTTCGGTTTGAGATTTAGTATACGTGGAGTGTTTTTGTCTTTCTTATGTCCTGTCGTGCTGCATATTGAAGGTGTTTCTCAGCCCCGTTAATGCACAGAGATGAATTGTGCATGCGTTTCCAGGGTGCACAAACAGGCATGCATTTTGCAGTTGGCCTCGGGTCGGAGTGAATAGAGTGACAGCTGTTAAGAGCGCGGCGGAGAGCAGAGGTTGGGACGGTGATATGGACAATGACAGCCAGCAGGCTTGTGGCCGGGCTCAGCCTGAGGCTCTGGACTCCTCACCTGGCCATGTGCGAGGGGATGCCAGCCTGCAGAGCAGCTCAGGGTCGAGGGGAATAAAGGGGGCTTACAGGGATGTAAAACAGGAACAAAGTTACCTGGATACGAGTGTGTGGATGTTCTGAGTGTTTGTGCGGGCTCCGGCGGGTACTTAACGCGTTCATGGACAGCAGACACATACGTACACGGTACACATGACCTCTCATGTGTGTTGTTTTACAGGAAATGCTCATTAGGACTGTCATTTCTCTCCGAGTTCACACCAGCTTCTATGAAATTAAATGAAATGGCTTTTTATTTTTCACAATTATGCATCAGATAAGCACCATATTGAAGGTACTTGTTAAAATAGCGCCGTTATTCTGGTGTTCTGGTGCCAGTCGGATTAACATTGTGATTAAATGTTTGATGAACATCGCGGCACAGTTGAGGTGCGGTGACTCTGTCCACAGCTGTGCGCCTTTTCCTGGGTGTTTGTGTGTGTTTGCAGTCTCCAACTTCCCCCTGCCGCCTCCTCTCTGAAGCTAAAGTGCCACCTGCTGGCGGCGCGGCGGTACTGCGCCGGGCCAATATGCAGATGGACACCTGGTGATTTTATTGGAGGACTCTGGTTGAGTCTGACAGAATAAACATAATGCACATTTTCCTGCTTTTATACGGCCGTGAAAGGGAGCAGCCTTTCAGCGGCAGCCAGCTGGACAGGGGAGCAGTGCATCTCTCCTCGAAATATGTTGCTTTTCTTCTTCTTCCCCTCTTCCTTTCTGGAGCGAGCGGCTCTTAAACAGGCAAACACAGACTTGGCTGTTCTTCCGCAAATGCTTTGCCTCTCCCCAAGGTTTGTTTGCATTTTACCAGCGTCTCTTTGCTCGCACTGCCAAGCTGTGAGATCAGTGCCCACTCAGAAATAACATATGAAATCTATGTTAGACCAGCTATTAAAGTCCAGCAGTGTTTGGCTGCGTCACAGAGAGACGGAGTTCTTCCACATAAACGCTCTTGCTGGGCGAAAAAAGGGAGATTTGGAGAAGAAAGTTAGTTTCAACTGATGTAACTATTATAATGTCCCCAGAAAAATGACGGCTAACTTGTGTAAATCTAAAGATATATAACGTAGATTTATTTGCTTCTGAAGACGAGGAGCCTTCTTTCATTTCTTAGCCAAATTACTCAAGGACATGAAAATTAACAAAATTAATTTAACATGCAAATAATTACATGTTCCCTCTCAACTTGCGCGAGAGAGGCAGCGATGTCAAATCTTTTTCCATATTTAATAAACACAAGAGGCTTCTTGCAATCTTCAAAAACACTGGCTCCACTCCATCTCACTGAAATAACCGTAGCATTTTTCTGACTCCTGCTCTCCCCCCTCGACGCTCCGGCTGTCTGAGCTGCCGCTCCGCCACAGTCTCACCCGTGGCAACGTGGCGGAGGGGAAGATAGACGGAAACGGTGACATCTGTCACGGGCAGGCAGAGTGACGGAGGGAGGAAATGAGAGACGGGGAGGCATGCAGCGGGAACCACTTTTTCATTTTCACCTTTCAGCTTCCCATTAGCCGACAGGGAGGAACTAATGAAGGAGCAGTATGATAATGTGTAGCTCTGCCGCTCGGCGCTCTCTCCACTGTCCTGTCAGGCCCGAGGAGATGCTGGGATGGTGACGGAGCCGTCACGGCTGCAACGGGGGGAGAATCTCTGGCATTTTTGTTGTTTGTTTGCATTGATATGTTGTTTGCTGATGCTCAGGAGCTCTGGAGGACTATTACACTTTTAATAAAGTTAAAGAAAAAGCCGCGGCGTGCCCACTGCTGCGCCTCTATCGTAAAATGCCTGGTTGTCGTGAGCGGTTTAATCTCAAAACGTCACAGCGGAGAGAGAGAGAGTGGGAGAGGATGACAAATTGATAAAGCCGTGAAGTGAGGTACCATCCATTTACTGCTCCCCGTGGAACTTCCTCCCGGGTAGACGGCACCAGAGCTGTAACGGAGATCAGAGGGCCGGGCTTGGTGACCTGTGTCTGCTTGTGTTTGGGTTCACCTTGCTTTAATAAACACCTAGCAGCCCGGAGGGGGCCCCGGTCCTCCCCGACGCAGGGAGCCTCCGCCTCGGACCAACAACTTGAGTGATTGCCGGCACCCACGATCACACATGTGCTCGCCCTCGCGTCCCAATCTCCCCGAGTGTCTCACAGGTGCATCTCCGCTCCGCCGGGCCCGCTTCTGCCCGACCGGTCCGGCC